>NC_081194.1:67161000-67336000 GCF_902713425.1 Acipenser ruthenus | reverse complement strand
ATTCACTGCAATCTAACAAACGATTGATTGGGATATTAAACTATCTGTACTGTTTGGGGGCAATTGGTCATCGGTTCGGCTAAAATCTACGTTTACTGTTTTAATCTTGCAATGTATGTTAGCACCGTTTTCAATTAAAACGAAAAGCTGTCTAAATATTGTGTTGCACGTTGCATTGCTGGATTCTAGAAATGCGCAGAAATAACAGTTCGACTTTTAAAATGTTTAAATGTTTTAAACGAAATCGTAGGCTGAGTCTATTAGGTCGTATTTCCAACATCTGTGATAAATAAAAGTCTTCAGTCGCACCTAGCAGTTTAACACTTGGGCATAGCCTGCATTCCCTTTAAACCAGGTGTTGATTATAAAGATAGAGAAACCCAAGAGTAATGTAAAACTGATGTGCAAATAAACATCGTCACATATAGTGCATTTATTTGAACAATTTTACTGTTCATTGCCTATGTCCACCAATACATTGATATCATATTTTCAACACCCATTGTTTTGATTACATTTCAAAGAACACGTTTTTGTATACAACCACATAGACTATATCATAGATCACTCCAAGAAAACACTGCATACACAGGACACCCTTCTGTCTTCTCCATAAACACATTCATATTTAACTATAGTCATATACTTGTTCTGAGACTATTTGCATCTCCGCGAACATGTTATAAACGTGTACACAGCATGCAAATTCGTAAGCATGTTCAAATATATAAGTGTATAAATCATTTAATTATTTGTGTTTGCAGTTTGTCATTGTTAAATTAAATCGGTTGTTAATTAAATGACAACAGTCAATTAAATGACAAGGCATCAAATATCACGGATACTGCATTTGGTCCTTTTAGTCTCATGACATGTGCGACTCTTCAAATGTTTCGTGCTTGTATACAAATTATTGTAATATTATGCCATAATAAAATTGCATTCAAATCGAATATTACTCCATATGGAATAACAACAACAACAACAAAACAACAATAATAATAATAATAATAATAATAATAATAATAATAATAATAATAATAATAATAATAATAATAATAGTTTTAAAAAATATTACAAATTTCACGTTTTTTAATTAATTAATTTAATTATTATGTAAAATGCAAGATCTGTGTTTTATCGATGTCTTTTATTATAACATTTAAAAATGTATTTTATTGCAGAATCCTAAAAAATTGTCTCGACAGAATGGGTTATTGTTAATACTACTACCCCTACAAACTAATAATAATAATAATAATAATAATAATAATAATAATAATAATAGCAGCTTACATAAACACATGACATCTTTTTTTTAAAAAAACGGAAGACGATAAAACGGCATTCTAAATTTCCTCAGTCGTGACTGAAGGCCAGCGGAGCCTTTTTTCTCAGATGTTTAATAGGGAGTTTAATAGGGAGATATTGTGGCCAGTAAAACACTTACAGATTTAAAAAAAAGTTCTGTTGGTTTTGGCTTCTTTTCATGTTTCCATAATAAAACAGGCAAACCACAAATAGGAAACGTGTTGAATTAATTAATTGTGTTGCTACGTACTGTACCAATGCTTTTCTACCAATGTCTTTGTGGATATTGCATTTAAAAACATCTGTTTATGTATGCAAAAAAGGTCCTCCGTTAAAAAATATGAAAAAAAGAAAATGTACACTGCACATTTTATAGTGAATCATTCAAGGGTTTGTAATATACAACATTGCTTATACTCTCGGGTGCTACCTTCAATACATTTTAATGGCTTATTTACCCTAGCAATAGGCTTTACTATGGCAGTAAGAAACCAAAACCTCTCTCTCTCTCTCTCTCTCTCTCTCTCTCTCTCTCTCTCTCTCTCTCTCTCTCTCTCTCTCTCTCTCTCTCTCTCTCTCTCTCTCTCTCTCTCTCTCTCTCTCTCTCTCTCACACACACACACACACAAACACACACACACACATATATACTGATAATATAACCCCAAGTCTTTACAAAATGCTGCTACATAGGCTGTCCTGTGCATTCTGTCTAACATTACACTGTCAAACAAACTGTCTACTATTGTTGATTTTTATTTTTTTTAATTAACATAAATCCATTCTAAAGGTTGAATTGATATCCCATATAAAAAAAATATTGCAGTGGAATGGATTGGAACTCACAAGATCTGAAATCACTTTACAAACATTTACACATAAAATATTCAATACTCACAATAGCTTGGCTTTCACAGATGCATGTATATTTTTGTTTTAATTTGACTTGGTTTAGACATTGGGTATTCATTGTATTTTATTTTAATTATGCTTTTTTATATACAGATAACCCTTCCACTGAGCCGGGCCAGAGGTATTTGTTTAATATGTCCACTTTATCTAAGACAGATGAGTTAGTGGGAGCAGAGCTGCGGATTTTGAGAAAAACTCCCTCGAACCTACCTTTGTCATTATCCAAAGGTGGGAATCTTTATCGCATCCTGCTGTATTCTTGCCGGGAGGGAAATGATGGACAGCACTTGCTTGATTCTAGAACTATAGACATCTTGGATATAGAGTCCACAAAATGGGAAGTGTTTGATGTTTGGGGGATCATGAGAGGCCAGAAACACGGGACAGAGAATCTGTTGTGTTTCGACTTGGTTGTCATTTCAGAATCTTCTAAGGAGACGTCCTACCCTCAGGATCTGGGGTTCAGTCGCCATGCATTACAAACTCAAGAAAAGGCGCTGTTGGTGGCTTTCACCCACACCAGGAAAAAAGAGAATCTTTTTAAGGAGATCAGAGATAAAGTGAAATCCATGGATAGGCTGGATTTCCTGGGTCCTCCAGATCCTGGCCTAGAATCCCACAGCAAGCCTCGCCGGAGAAGAAGAAGAGCAATCTCTACAAGGTCTGCTAGCAGCGGGGGGAGAGGCAACGGGAAAAGATCAAAAACGCGCTGCAGTCGGAAGCCTCTCCACGTTAATTTCAAGGAGCTAGGCTGGGATGATTGGATTATAGCCCCTTTGGATTACGAGGCTTACCATTGTGAGGGAATTTGTGATTTCCCACTGAGGTCTCACCTAGAACCTACAAACCATGCGATCATCCAAACCTTGATGAACTCCATGGACCCAGAGTCAACGCCACCTAGTTGCTGTGTCCCATCCAAACTGAGCCCCATCAGTATTTTATACATAGACTCTGGGAACAACGTGGTGTACAAGCAATATGAGGACATGGTGGTGGAATCCTGTGGATGCAGGTAGCAGTTTTAACATTGGGTGCCCAACTTGAACAGGAACAGCATTTCTGCATGGCTCACCAGCATTTGTGAAGGGCTGGCACAAGAGTTGAGTCTGTATGTGTTTGTAAATATGTGATTATATATATATATATATATATATATATATATATATATATATATATATATATAGATATAGGTTTTTTTTAGTCTGTCTGTGAACTAAACATCTCAGAAAAAAAAAAAACCTGGTTACTTAATTGATGCTGACTTTACCCCTTTCCCATTTAAAAAAAAAAAAGATCTACCCCCCCAAAAAAATACCTTTCCCAGGGCAGCTGGGCAATGCCCCTCTGTCTTGATTTGTATCTATCATTAATTCATTCTAAATACTTTAAACGCACCCCAAGTACTGAGTGGCAGCAAATTCCTACATTTCTATTGGAGACGCTGCTTGCCAGATTTAAAATTAGATTACGATTAGGAATGGAGGCTTGTTCGTGGGATTTAAAGATCTATTACATTTAAGATACAGAGGATTTAAAACAGAATTGCAGATTGTGGTGAAATGTAAAAAAAATGCCTACACACAAAAACCCCAGAAGAATGTGCCTGTGACCATAAGGATTTAATTGTGGAAGACAGCAAAGGAAAGAAAGTACAACTTAAGTGTGCAAGTACTGTCGAGTTACTATACATATTTTGTCAGAAAAAAAACGCCCAAGCATTTTGGAAAAGTAACCGGAAACAATAATTTCATACAGTAATATAAAAAGCGAAAGCCCAGAAAAAAAAAAAAAAAAAAAAAGATTTACATAGAACTCGAAAATATCTAAGAATAAGCACTGAAAAATTACTAATAAAAATTGAAAAACAGAAGCCGTAAATATAATGAAATCATCAGAAGTAAAATATTATAGGCCTACAGCTGCTGACCCAACAGCGAGCGACAAATCTAGAGTGCATTTATAAAAGTGGAATACATATTTTGTTTTGCATGGACATCAATGATATAGTAAAAGCCATTCTATGATGTAAAAAAAATAAACTTACATCCTACTCAGACAGCTGGATAACTACGTTTGGGTCAGTAGTCATGGGTACTTTAAAAAGCACAACTCCTGGTACAATGTGGAATTTTACTAATGGTCAAGGTGGTTTAAGTGGACAATCACCTATGTAATAAGTCACCATTTTCCAGTTGTATGCCACTTGCAAATCACTTCAGAATACCGCTCACATTAATACTCAGTAATTCCCCACAGTGTTTGGAGAAGGAAGAAGATGGAGGGCTTGTTTTATCATGTTCCTCTGTTTTTACAGTAAGAGTTTATATTCTGGTAATATTAATTTAAATTCTGATGACTAAACAATACATTGCAAATATTAAATACAAACTGTTGTACTTTTACCTACCATACTCTGTTAATGAGTATTAACAAATTATCATATACACATTAAAATATATATATAGGCTGTACATAACCAACTATCAAAAATTCAAAAATGCAACACATTTTTGTTAACCTAGTATCAGCTGAAAACCCTTTTAAATCAAAAAGACACATATTGAAAAGTTACCAACAGTTTCTCTCATATTATTATTATTTTTTTTTTTACCAAACTCCTTGTCTTTGAAAAGTCAATGTGATGTAATTTAAAAAATACGTGCATATAAATAATTATTGCATAAATTAGAATTAGAGGCATATTTTCATATACATATATATATAGATGTTTGAAATTCTGCAGTACATTAAATTCTTGAAATACATGGATAATTTGTTAGTGAAATAATAACTACCTTAGGGGACCCATGGCAAATGAATATGTCTGTACATGTTTAACTGTACAAGCACTTAGAGCTTTCCTAAAACTCTTGACCAGAGACAAAACTTTTTTTTTGTTGAGTGCTTAGACCATGTCTGCAGGAGTTGACTGGGGATATGGAATGATTTATGGTAGCCTACTCTGTTTGGGGTGTCCTCAAAGCACCTCCTTTTTCACTGCCATACATTATACCCTAGGGCCTTTTTACCTGTTACAATACCCATGTGTGTGTAAGCCAATACATTTGAGTTATAGCAGAGGGCCTTTTTCATTTGAAGGATACCTCCGATTATTTAAATTTTTCTTTAAATACCTGCATGCCTTAACCGGAAAGTGCACTGACAAAGGGAAAGGAACCTCTTCTATAAAGTATATCACAGCAAATAATATCAATGAACTCATGTACATCAAAAACCACTCTGAATCTGAAAATCTCCCACACCTCACTGAGTGCTCTCCAGTGTGCTGTAAGTGTTTCAGGATGAGTGCCTTTCTTTCTGTACCTTCTCTCATATTAAGTGGCTTTGGTTCAAGCACTCTCACCGACTCACTTTCAAACACATTCAGTGTTTTTTGAATGACTGAATGAGATTTTATGTTATATATATATATATATATATATATATATATATATATATATATATATATATATATATATATACTGCTCCTATATTCATAATGCCCATGAAATAACCTGTAGGAAACAGCTTAGATGTCCTTATAGCTGGTCAATTTTTGTTGACAGTCCAGTGTGTTTATATCCATCTTAAGGTAGTTTTCTATGTATTGACCCATGCTTGCTTACCTTTTGGATCCTGTTTGCCATTTTGTGTGTGTTAGTCGACATACACTTGCTTACTTGCAACAGATGAGGGTATAAATACATGTAATCTTCAATCTCTGTTATGGGGATCATTTTATTTCCTTTTTTTTTTTCCCAATTATGATAACTGAAGTATAGAGCTGATATTTTCAACATGATATAAAAAGGTCAAACAAAAACCTTTCCAAGTTTTCAATTTTTTTTGGGAGGTTTTGAAACAGCATTTTTTAAAATTATTATTAAATTAAGAAAAAGTCGTTTAAACTTTGCAGTGAAACAAAGCTCAGTAAATATTTACTTTCGTGAACCAAAAATCTGACTTGGACAATTTTTGGATTAGGTCATCAAAACAAGGTTAGGAAAACGGAGGCAGACCGAGGGAGAGTAAGGGGCAAGTCGATGGAACTAACTTCCCTGCAGCGCAGTTCTTAAACTTCCAGCTCTTAACTTCCCAGTACTAACTTCCCATTGATCAGCATTAAGAATCGCAGGGAGTTGCAGGGAAGTTTAGGAAAGCTCAGCAAAGTACAAAATATGCAGACTGGGTGTGACTTGGGAGTGGAAAAGAACAGCTAATTGTTGTGCACGTTTTTCCTCGAAAACATTTCCACCTGAATAAACTGAGACTGCTGTATATTTAATTAGCAATAGTAAAAAATAGAGTACAGTACATTTAACTTTCCTTTAAAAAAAAAAAAAGTATTTATTTGGTAAGGTGGCTGTTATTGTTATTTAACATTGCTGTAGTTTGTTTTGTTTCTGCACTCATCTTATTTTAATCCATAGTCACATTAATCATTAAAACATTGTCACATTAAAGAATGTCCCGTAGATTCATGTTGCAGATAAATCACATGTATTTATATTTATCTGAATATACAAATAAACAGGAGGAATCCAGAACCATGGCTAACCACCCAGGCACACTTGCCTCAATAAGTGCACTGTGCTGGTATGCTGTACAGTATACACAATTTTCCAACCAACGTCAGTAGTCCAGTGGTTAGGTAACATCACGATCCCTGCTTTTATTTGGGGAAGTTTCTTAATGGAAAGTTCAGGGAAGTTTGTACAATTTGTTTGATAGACTATCAGGGAGTAGATGCCATTATCCCTAATTTAAATACAGCACGCCCCTTCTCTGCACATTTTGGGAAGTTAGGAGGAAGTTGCGCGAAGCTGAGTTGCTCAACTTGGAGGGAAGTTCAGTTAGGGGGAAATTCGTCTAAAAACATACTTTGGTGCAGGGAAGTTTTTGATTGATTTGACCCTTAGGCCTACAATACTGCACACTTAACAGGATTTAACAAAGTGAAATCAATCAATTTAACCACAATTGGCATGCTTGTTATTGAACTAAAGTCTACCACTGCACTTACAAAGAAAACAGGTCAAACATGTTATATACTTTCAGACTTTGTACTAGAGCCAAAGTGAACTAATAGTGATTTACGTGTCTAAAACATATTTAGCCTTATACTATACATTATTTTCTGATAATGACTATTGCATTTCATAGAATTTATAATAAGCTAAAACCTACAAAATAAACAGGACGAACTGTAGGTACTATACAAAAAAAAAAAAAAAAAAACGTTTTATAAAAAACACATTGCAGAATGTATCTGCTGAAAATGGACTACACTGTATAAATCTTCTGCTTGTTCACTATACATTGTGTAAAGCTGGTTTCTTCCTGTTATACTCACTGGTATTTCTCAAATTGCAGTCGCTCATTCACTCTTTATTTCCATTTATTTACTTAGCTGATTACCCTGTGGAGCCCTGTGCAAAAATGTTACAATAACAAGCTTAGCAAGAAGATACTTCCCCATGTTGACATGCATTTGAAGAAAAAATACAGGCAAATTCCCTGGGACAAGTGGTGACATATCATAATGGAAATTGCAACCATTGTTTGCGGAGTTGTGATTGGCTTCATTGTGGGGATGCAATTGGATCAGAGCAGTACCCCTGCAGGGAATACCCAGATAGCAGTTCATGTTACCATAGCAACCATTAACATTTTGGCCAATATTAACAGGTGCTAACAAACATGACTCAGTTGTGTTTGGCAAGTGAAAGGATGTACGACTTGTTAAAAAAAAAAAAAAAGTTAAAAAAAGCATCACTTCCTGTATTTTTTTTTCTTTTGAATACTCTTCTGGGAGTATACAAATCCCTTAATGGTTTCCAATCTTAAGAACATGCATTGCTTGCCACATTACAAATGTCTTCTACAATGCCTTGTGCAACTTTATATTTATTTATTTGAGCAGTTTCAGAAGTTACCTTATTATCTGTGTTGAAAATTATCGCCTCCGATAAAAAAAAAACACCATGCGGAACAAAAAGGCTATGTTATTTTGTAATAAGCTTTCGGGTGACGTTCATTACCTCCCACTGCTGCAGGTAGCTGAAGGAGTGTGTAAGTTTGTTTGGCACCAGCACCAAAAGGGAAAATATGCAACTCTTGAGTTAAACATTCCATAAACTAAGGTACCACTACTGGGATTCATTCAGTGAGAATGCGCTTACTCGGTTAACATGACATCATAAACAAGTTAACCATTTGTCTGCTGACCACCAGTTGAAAAAGGTACCATATTGCAACTTGATAAAAATTAAAAAATAAGGACACTTATCACAGTACAGCATATATTATACTGTATTTCTGACCACATTGCAGTCTTAAGGCATCTAAGCCAACTAAGTATAATGTAAGCCTCGTTAAAGCTGCTACATAAGGACACACTTGGTATTTTGCAGACTTCGGTACAGAAAACACATGAAACATGAGCTCATGTGTATTTACCTGTATATTCACTCAAAAGGATAATAATTCCTTACCTTTTCAGAGAGAAAAGTTGAATTTAATTAAACAAAAACAGTCATTAAACAAATAACCTGTAAATACATTGTGAGCTACAGTTCGGGGAATAAGGTCTATCCTGACAAAAGAAGAAGGAGAAAAAAGACATCTTAGCCCTCGTGCTATTGGTGTGTCTTACAGCCCCTGTACAATGTTAGTGTATTAGCGTTTAGGGACTGAAATAGCCAGTTCTGTACAGAGGAGAATGTAAACTTCAATTTATAATCAGTAAGTTCCAATCTATTTGGAAGAACAATTCCATGTAATATACACCACACTTCTTTTTTTAAAGAAAGAACAACTTTATCAGAGATACTATATTTAGTTGTTGAGCAGCACATGCTGAATGTGTGACAGGTAATTTATTTATGTGGGAGCAATGCAAGATCACAGCAGCACACAGATGCAGTGTCTTACAGGGTCCACTAATCCAGGTGCTAAGAGGTGTTCTACTACTTTACAGCAGACATGTGAAGGAGGCCATGGGTATGTTATTAAAGACTGAATATTACAGTACAGGAAAATAAATCATTAGGCTGTAAGAGAGCAAACAATCAAAAGAACCAATCAAGCACATTAAGGGTCTTAAACACATTATGGGAGGAAGCTGTTCCAGCTGTGCCAATGTCAATTCCAAAGTCTGTTCCTTGCACACTTTGTCTTAAAGTAACACAGGTAACAATACACCTAGTTCTGAAACCTGGGTTTCTCATTTATAATAATTTAACATAAAGAAATCAAACCCTTGTTGCATACTTCATTGTGCTAATCTTAGTTTTCTTTAAAGGACCACAGTAATTTCGACTTTCAATGAGGGAAGAGTGAAAGATGTAACTAACAGTTAGACAGCCAGCAGTTCTGTAAGTGATGGTATAAATGCATTGTGTGTATGCATTTTCTGGTTTCTAAAGGACTGTACATAGTGAATTGTAAATGAACTGTAAACTGCAATGTATTTTTTTTTCTTTTGGAAATATTATACAGTAGTTTGTATCCTCGCTATTAACCTTTTAAGTGTTTTTGTACAGTTTTATTAAATATTTTATTGATAATAAAACTCTGCAGTGTGTAAGTTAATTTAGCCAGTGTGCTTCGGTCTGTCTGCATCAGCCTCAGTGGCTGGAAAGATAGCTGTGTAGAAAGTACAAACTATTCCTGTAAAGTGTAGATGGCAGCAGGAGACTGAACTCTTAGTTAGAGAAAGCTGAGGAAGCAATGGAGGAGAGCAGAACAAAATCAGAAGGGGGTCTCAGTTCAGCTCCGCCTACATGGCACAAAGCAACCCCAGCTCAACGGAGGAAGCTGGTAGTCAACGAGGTGCAAAAGCAGAAGGAGAGAATGAAGTGTGTAAAGGCAGTTTCCCAAGCCAAGCAGGGAGAATGGACAAGATGGGAGAGTGTGGAACAACGCAAGATCAGCTGGCGAGATCTATGGACAATGGAACAGAGCAGGATCAGTTTCCTCATCAGGTCAACATATGATGTTCTCCCATCACCACCGAACCTTAATCTGTGGGTAGAAGAGGATATGTGGTGTCCTTTGTGTTCATCGCCAGCTACATTAAGACACATTTTAACAGGATGTAAGGTGGGTCTTAGCCAAGGATGGTTTACAGCCATGATCAGGTGCTACGATGTTGGGCCTTAGCATTGGAAGACAAGCATAGCATGACAAACAGGTTGCCACCAATGCCAGCAATATATGACACATGAAGAACAACATTCCTCCGTCCGGGGGAGCAAACTCCAAGAAAAGGTATTAAAACCAAAACTCATTTAGGACAACTGGAAGCTGCTAGAGAACAGCGGAACAGCGAGGATGGAGAGTCCAGGTTTACCCAGTGGAGGTGGGTTGTCGAGGATTTGTGGCACACTCCACAACCCAGTTTCTGAGCGACATCGGATTCAGTGGTCAAGAGTTGCAACGCATAGTGAAGAACTTATCTGAAGCAGCAGAGAGGAACAGCAAGTGGCTCTGGTTGAGACAAAAAGATTCTATTTGGGGACCTCAAGCACAGTAGAAATAAAAAAATGTTGATGTAAAGGAAGGTAAGTAAGCTGGGCTTAGCTGAGTGGGGGACGGAGGGGGGTGATGCTCCGTCCCCCACTCAGCGGTGGGGTCGTGGGCTATTCGACGAAACACCAAGGATGGAAGGTGCCCACTTGAAGACCCCAGAGAAGTACCCTACTCAGCTCAATCCAGACAGTTGTCATGCTGATGCGCTAGGGAGGCTGCACTGTGGTTGATCTCTGGAGCCAGCATTGCAGCCGTTGTGTGTGCTGATGTGCCAGGGAGGCAAAATAGGCTGATCCCTGTAGCCAGCATTACACTTCAGTCATCAGCACCAGGCAGAATTATATCTACATCATCAGATGGAAGGAAATGCAGATGGATCACATTCTTTTACAGTAAAATAAGCTATGTCTTAGTTGGTGCTTATCTTGGCGAGAGCTGAGTCCAGTATCAGCAGGAAGTTTTAATACCTACTCTCATGCAATGGAAATCATAATAATTACACTGACACATTTACAACAGGGTGTCATGAGACAGCAGGCACACCTAACCCAGCATTCTCACAGTTACTCATTTGAAAAACACAAGGTATGTTCAGTTTCTGAAAATCAAATACCTCTTAGCCAATGGATCTATAATCTTGAATTTAAAGACAGACAGTGTGAAAAGGGTAAAAGATCTAGGCTCTTTTTGAAAACGAGTTGGAAAAAGTTCTATGAATACCGAATCTTAATTATTTTAAACATACTTCACAAAGCGTAACCCAGAGTATAACAGTTGAGCTTAAAACCTTTTTATTCATTATTTTAACCCAGTAAAATGAATGACTCTGCCTTTTACAATTATTGATAGAAATAATTCTAATGTACTGATCTGAAGAACAAAAAACATATACATCAAAGACTGGCTGACGCAGTGTAGCGTTCTTGAACTTTTGTTTACTGCCTTCATTATTCTTTATGATTCTGCTAGAATATGGCTAATGCCTATTTAGCGCATTCCTGTTTTTAAATCTCAGAAACCAATACACATGTAGCAAGTTAGATCTTAATGCTTAATCATCATAAAATATCAAGAAAGAAAGAGAAGTCTATTCTTAAGGTTTTGGCCTTGGGAACTTCTAAACTTGGCCCATGGTTCAGTCAGAAGCTTGGCTCGTCTGTAGGAACTGGTGGCAGAAATAGCTACAGTAGCTCTGAACTGGAACTCGCTGAGAGAGCTGTCTGAATTTCCTGCCATGATTGGTCAAACGGCATAAGGGTTAGCAGAAATATACTTGGTTTGTGGGTTCAATCATAAGTCTAAAATGGCTATTCAGGAATGGGCAGGTTTCCGATGAAAACAAAAAAAAAGGTGACAGTTTGCCCACTCTGTCTCAATGATTTTGTTTGGAAAGAAAAGGGCATCACTGCCAGAAGTGTACGCCTAGTGTAAACTATTGCTAAGAAACCATACTTCCAAGCAGCATGAAAACAGACAAATACATTTCTGGATAACATACAGCATTGCAAACACCTGTAGCTGGAAGAAACAAAGCTGTAACCATGTCAACGCTGTTGGCCAAGCTAAGTTACTTGCCAACTGTGGAAGTATTTTCCCAGGGAATATTGAAGGGCACCCACCCCTGTCAGGTGCTGTCCCTGTGGACAGTTTGTGTATGTCTTCCCAAAAATGGACAGTCTACTCAATACTCCGAGTAACCTCTATAAACAAAAGTAGTAATGCTAGATTACTTTTGGCTGCTGTCAGTTTCCAGCGCTCTGCTAAAGTTTTCTATAGATATAAAATATACAATAGAAATAAAAAGATCCTGGAGGAAGGGTGGGGATTCAGCATTTAGAGCACATAGAGCAACGGTTGTTGATATTTGTTGCAATGCATCGTAGGCATCCTGGCTTTCGTCGTTTCTCTATCCTAAATGATGCTGACAGTCTCTGTTCAATGGTGATCTCATTTTGCTGGTTATTAAAATGAACAGGACTGGTTTCAAATAGCCTTTGAATCAGCCAAGATGTAATATGGAAATGTGACACAACTTACCACAAGCTGAAGAATCGCTCTGATAATGTATGTGTGTTTCTTGGACAAGATCATCATGTGCTACAGGTATCTGTTTCAGAAAGCCTACAAATACAGCAATAAATGTCAGTTTTGATGTTAAAAGTTGATGAACCCTTCTGGCAGTAGTGCTGTTCACTCTTCTTATGAGAAGACACTTTTCCATGAAGTGGCACTGTCTGTAATTCGTCTCTCTGCTGATTTGTTTTCCCAATAAACGTCAATTCTTTTTTATGTTTCAGGCACCAAGCTGAACCTGCAGGTGAGTTTCCAACTGCCAACAGGAAAAAATAAAAGTAAAAAGCCTAATAATATAAACATCTGTTTATCATATAAGAGTTTGGAAGCTATTTCTTTCTAAAGAGCTGCCAACATCAGGGCTCAGCAGGGCTCTTAAAACAGTAGGAAACACTGAGTTTAGGCCAATATATTACCAAGAAAAAGGTAAAACACTAAACTTAATAGTTCACAGTGAGTCCACTGTTAAAACTATCATTTCCAATATGAGTAAAGGATAGAAAAGGAAAAATTAAGTGAGGTCATCCAGGGAAGGGCAGACAGTTAATAAAAGTATATTTTTTATGTTTTAAATTATTCTTATTTTGTTAGTATTTTACACCAAGTATTAATTTATTGAATATATAATCTTCCCCCCCAGAATAATAAATCAAGGTGTGGCAAAGTGGTTAACACAGTGTGCAGGTGCAGGAGTGCTGCGGTGATCAATAAACAGACAGACAACGATAATCCAGGTGCAATGGTGTTTTATTTTAATGATCCAACGTCTGATGACAAAATAGTTAAACAATAATGATATTATTATTATTATTATTTATTTCTTAGCAGACGCCCTTATCCAGGGCGACTTACAATCGCAAGCAAATACAAATACATTCAAGTGTTACAATATAAGTCATACAATAAGAACAAGAAATACAATAATTCTCAAGTGTGACAAACCACAATTCAATAATACAGCAGATAATAGTGAAAGTTACATCAGGATATGATTAAGTAGTGATAGTTACATCAGGATATGATTAAGTACAAAATACTACAGATTAAACACTTGGGAGATTACAATATTCTGAGGTACAGGATTAAATGCAGTAAAATAGGGGGCAGATAAGAGCAAAATAAAGCATATTTAAATGAAGGGTGATAGTGTCCCAGGATACAACAGAGGAGTTCTACAGGTGCTGTTTGAAGAGGTGAGTCTTAAGGAGGCGCCGGAATGTGGTCAGGGACTGGGCAGTCCTGACATCTGTAGGAAGGTCGTTCCACCACTGCGGAGCAAGGGTGGAGAAGGAGCGGGCTCGGGAGGCAGGGGAGCGTAGCGGAGGTAGAGCCAGTCTTCTAGTGCAGGCGGAGCGGAGAGGTCGAGTGGGGGTGTAGGGAGAGATGAGGGTCTGGAGGTAGCTGGGTGCAGTCTGATCAAGGCATCTGTAGGCTAGTACAAGAGTCTTGAACTGGATGCGAGCGGTGATCGGGAGCCAGTGGAGCGAGCGGAGTAGTGGAGTAGCGTGGGCGAAGCGAGGTAGAGAGAACACCAGGCGAGCAGCAGAGTTCTGGATGAGCTGGAGCGGACGGGTGGCGGACGCAGGGAGGCCAGCCAGGAGGGAGTTGCAGTAGTCTAGGCGGGAGAGTACCAGGGCCTGGACCAGGAGCTGGGTAGCATAGTTGGTGATAACAGGCAATATAGCGTTGTGTATTGCTCCGTTTAATCCATGGGTTGGTCCCGAAATAATAGTCCCGATATTTTAAATACCCACATGTAACACAAACACAATCACAAGTCCACAGTGAGTGTTATAGTGCTCGTGGTGCAAATACAGTTAATCGTGTACAATGGTGCAGTGTTGTCCGGGTAAGTGCTGGCCTTAAGCGACAGCTCCGGATCATGTTAGCCGTCTAATAACAACAAACAAGTGATACTTTAGACACGACAAAAACAAATAAAATACTCTTGATAACAATATGGGTTCTCCTTCCGGTTCAGCATTTAACCATACAAAGGAACAGATCACTTCACTACGTCCCCTTTTGTACCATCAATCATGACACCTTGGTTAACGAGTGCAGCCGTTCCTCCAATCCGCGGCTGCCACATCGTTTCCCTTCCAGGTCGATGATTTAGTGTACCATAGCTCCACCCCTTTTCTAGATGGCTGACTTCCGTCTAACCCTGGGAATGAATTGTCTGGCCATCCAGTCCAGGGCACTCTGTTCCCTTTACACAGCGCCCTCACAGGTTGAGAGGGAGATTTAGCACCAAGAATCATTCTGTCTCTGTCACACAAGGACATTAACTTTTCTGGATTTATAGATTATTCATCTTAAGTATTTTAAGGAGCCCTGCAACACATATTTGTGATGCATCTAGATTCTCACTTACCTCCACAACATCGACTATTAAAAGGTCAATTTTTAGACTGAAGCAGAAGAAATCAGTGCAAGTAGAAGTCATCTAGAGTTGTCAAAGTAAGTAGCTTTAACAATAGCCATCAAAGCAAATGTCACCAGCAAGGCAGATATTTCACAAACAACACTGTACAGTAGAAGAAATGTTGTTGCTGCTTTGTGTTGTATTTTAAACTAACTTCAATGGTCCTGCAGCATACAGAACATGTGACCTACACAAAGGTACCAGAAAATTAGAATAGCCTAAATTTAGGATAACAAATAAATGTCTAAGCACAAACATCTTAACATGTTGACTAGAAACAGAGTTAATAAAGCTAATGTATCATTACAAAAAAATTGTAGCTGGTGATTTCCAAGAATTTGACAGTTGTGGTTAAAGTCAGTTTACCTTCAAGCTAATTGTAATATTCTGAGGTGATTTATCATTTCTATTACATAGTGTAGTATATCAGGGATGACAGGCACTATACCGCACACCTTCACAGACAGATCTGGACCGACCATCTCGTGAGCTACAGGCGTGCGCTTGCTGCGGCCAAGGTGAAGTACTCTGAAATCATAACTATTGGACACAGTAAACCCAATGTTCTCTTTAAGACCATTGACCAAATTCTACATCCAGCCACCAAAAGATCAATCTCCTATTCATCCTCCTCTCTTACCTGTCATGATTTCTCCTCTTTCTTTTGGAACAAAATCGACAATATCTATTCTACGCTCTCCCACCACAAACATGGTTTACTACTTGACCACCTTGACACTCCTCCGGTTGCCCCTCCTCCTTCTCTCCTCTCTCCATTGCTGATGTCTCCAGCTTACTGTTGAAATCAACTACTGCCACGTGCCCCCTGGACCCCTGGCTGACTAACCTTGTACGTCTCTGTGCTTCTGATCTTGCTCCTTCCATTATGCACACTCTCAACCTGTCTCTGAGAGTGGCTCGGTTCCTGCAGCCCTTAAGCTTGCCCGAGTTACACAACCATATTCGTGGTCAAATCTTTCTTCTATTGTCTTCGAAACATCTCCAAAGTCCATCCCTACCTTTCCCTCCCGGACACGGGGATACTTTGTCATGCATTTGTCTCCTCTCGACTCAACTATATGGTGGTCTCCCGGCACACACCATAAACCGACTACAGCTAGTTCAGAATGCCGCTACCAGGATTCTTACCAGATGTAGAAAATGTGATCACATCATGTCCAGTCTTGCCCAGCTGCACTGGCTACCTGTAAAGTTCAGGATTACTTTCAAAACTGTCCTGCTCACCTACAATGCCCTTCATCACACAGGTCCCGAGTACCTCCTCAACTTGCTGACCCACTATGTTCCTGCCCGTAAGATGAAGTCCTCCGACTCTGGCCTGCTTGATATCCCCAAGCTTCATGGATGGGACTCTTTGGAACTCTCTCCCAGCTTTAGTGAGTGATGCTCCCACCATCGCTCTCTTTAAATCAACTCTCAAGTCCCACCGGTTCTCTCTTGCTTTCCATGCTCTTTAAGCCTGATATCTGCTATTAGCTGCTGTGTTGCTGCTACTATTTCATGTATTATGCTACTATCATGTATTATGCACTTTTCACTGTATTTAATGTATTATGCTTTTTTTTTTTTTTTTTTTTACTGCATCACATGTATTATGCATTTCTCTGTATTTAAAGTATTATGGATTTTCTTGTTGTTACTGCATCTTGTAAAGCGCTTTATGATGGTGGTCCACTATGAAAGGCGCTATATAAAATAAAAATTGATTGATTGATTACCATTTTAAGGCCTACATTGAAACAAAAAAAAACAACTTGTATGCCTGTGTTTTGGAATTATAATTAACTGTAGAAGGCCTGGTCTCTAGGTGCAACATTTATTTCTCCAAAATGTAATTTGGTGCACAAACAAAGCCATGTTATGGTACTTTTTTGTAGTCCACTGATACTGATATCGTGCTTCATCAGATTCATCAGATCAATTGTACAAGAATCTCCTGTACACCTGATGCATGGAGGACACTTGATGTATAGAGGAAGACTGCAGACTTACCTAAAATAACTGGATGATTACAGCCAAAATAGAATTTATTACCAACAGGATCAATTTGTTTGATCTAAACAACGTCCAATGTAAATATAATGGTTTACATTTTTTAAATAGGGTACTATGTTTACTAAGCTTATACAAATCAAAAATCCAACAATGCAGGCAAGCGTCTTTACCGTATGTATGTCAGTAAAATATGTAATCAGGGAGGGTCCTATTTTAATTATAGTTTAGATCTGACACCTTTGAATCAATTGAATAGATCCCCATTATAAAACACACATACATATTCTGCAGTTCCTATTATATCAGTTTCATTTGAAACTGGATGGGTATGTAATGTATTGGTCTAAAAGCCAGTAGTCCTGATATCACTACTCAAGACATGCAAGTTGTTTTGACTCCCCTGTTGACATCACCATTATTCGTTCAATGTAGTCTCAAAATAAAAACAATACAAAGCTTGATTTTCTTTCCCTTTTCTAGAACAGTCTGATTCATCACTTCAACATCCTTCTCTTCCAGAACAGCTCTTCTGCTCCAAAAGTTACAAGATATCGTAACCTACAGTATATATATATATATATATATATATATATATATATATATATATATATATATATATATATATATATCTCCAGGAAATCACATTTTAAAAATCTATAAGGCTTCAAAATGAACTACTCTATAGGAGATTTTTAAGTAAATTCTTAACCTTTATGTTTGTTGCCACACCACATTCCATCAGGCTTTATTTTCTGGGAGGCCTGGGAATTACTCCATTTCCTTATAACATTTAGAACACAGAAAAAAAAAAAATCATCCATCCCTTATGTTTTGAATTAGGGATAAGAAAATTAAGGGGCTTTGTCATTGTTTTGATGGGGCCAAGAAAAGGATTAAATAGGGATTGGTTTCCTCAATGGGATCCGCCTCGGAGAGATCCTTCAGCCAAATAGGCCAGTGCTGATAAAACTGCTGAACCTGATTACTCAGTACTGTAGCACTTCTTATCATTCTAAAACAATTGCCAATACATATCCCTTATCAAGTCTCTGTGTGAGATGAATGCTGATAATGCCCATGTATTTGGATCTGAAATCATTTATGGTCTACACACTGGCGTATGACTGGAAAGTAACATTATACAAACTGGCAGCATTCGATTAGCTACAGACCTGATGGACCGTCCATGGAGCTTGAAGGCAAGTGATGTAATATACTGGTATTTAGTCATTTTATTTTCTAACTGGGATACAGAATTCCCTTCTGGAGACTCCACAGGACTGGTTTTATTTATCCATGCAAAACAGAACTCTCAGGTTAGATTCCATTTTGGCAACTATGAAAGGCCTAGTGGCAAAGGCCACTACCCCCTCAGAAATGCTTAGGTTCTAGACACTTAAAAAGGTTTTTGCATTTACCTTTTATTATAAGCATATATAATCCAAGGATATACGACCAATTAACCATCAAGCACAATTTCTTAGTCCACAAGTAAGCAACTGTTGTACAATAAAATTTCACCAAATTGCAAAGCCTCCTGCTTCTAGGAAACACCTGTTTTGGTCCTTTTCAAACATCCTACCTTTAAATTTGTGACAGGGTGGTCGAGTGGTGATGTCATAGACCAGGAAGTTGACACACACAGGCAAGGTACTAGAGGGGAGTGCAAATGCGCTCTTTCTTAATTATAAATAAATGTAAAAAATCAAATAAACAAAAGACTTTTACAGAACAAAAGGCACGATGGCCAAAACAAATAAACAAAACAAACACTAAACAAAACAAGTATCGTGCTGGTTTAAAACCAGCACGTGTAGCAATTTCTTTAGCTCACTTTCGTGGTAGATCTTTTTCTCTCAAATTCAAATTCAGAAAAGGATTTATAGGCATGTGTGGCAGGGCGGTAGGAGAGAGCCCTGCACATATAAAAGGGGGCAGGGCAAAGCCCTGCTGTTAAAATGTAGCTTGTTTATTTTAGAACAGGGTACCCCCGCCCCTGTGTATAGCTTGTATTGTTATTATTATAATTTGTATGTATATAAAGGACGGCAAATAGCAGAGTGTGTCATTGTTAGTGTTCGAAGGAGAAACGTGTGAGAGAGAGAGAGAGAGAGAGAGAGAGAGAGAGAGAGAGAGAGAGAGAGAGAGAGAGAGAGAGAGAGAGAGAGCATATTGTTTTTCTGTTTGAGTATTTTATTTATTTTTGAAAAATAAAAATAGCACTGCAGTGCATTTGTACCCGACCCACCTCTGTGTCTCTGCAATTCCTGCTTCTGGCCTGACGTCACCACTCAGCCATCCCTGTCACAGCATGACAAAATAAAATTAAATTTTGCCAAAGCACTTAAGCAACAAACATCAATAGAGACACAATACAAATAAATAATCCTTGTCCCCCCCTTCCTTTTGCCCCTACCCCTATACACCCACCCTCTTTACCACCCCCACCCCTTTCCATATTTACAGTATCAATCATGAACAATAATGTCTGGGCCCCTTGCAGAGTGTCTAGGTTGTTTCTCTCAGGTTGTGGCAGGTGGCTACATACTGAGCAGCGAGCTCTGCTGCCTGTTGCTCTTCTCCTGACAGGACACGTTCTATCTGTGTCAGAGAGTAAAGGGAATTCTGAGGCCTGATTGGACAATTTGAGGAACGGGTCCCTGGTTTGTTTGTATTTGGGGCAGTATAACAGGAAGTGCATCTCTGTCTCAACCTCTCCCAGATCACAGTGACAGCACATCCTCTTTTCTTTGGCAATCTAGTATTCTTTATGTCGGCCAGTTTCAATGGCCAGGCTGTGGTCACTGAGGCACTGAGTTTGTACTTGGTCAGGATCTGCCTTTGTTTTGTATTTTTGACCCTGGCAAGATATTCTGCCAGGGTAGACTCTTTTTTAAGGGCCAGATAGCATTCTAGTTTATTATGTGATTTAATTACATTTTTCCAATGGGATTTATATATTTTTTCCACGTTTACATTGATTTTTCTCATTTTTGCTGCTGGGAGTTTTTTGTTGGGGTTGTTCTGAAGCTCTCTGGTGTTAATTTTACTCAATTGGCTGAGCTTCAGTATCAGTTTGCTGAGGGGATTCTGGTGACAGTGTGGAGCTACTCAGTGCTGTGTGGTGGTATGACTGCGGATCAGCCTGCTGTAGATGGACCCAGTAATTCAGCACTCGTTTCTGTATGGAGTGGAGTAAGGTGAACCGGCCCAATTCAATCCTGCACATGCTGTTGGCTGCACTCCTGCGAACCTGCAGGAGATTTTTGAATTCTAAATGGAAATTTTCTGTTGGCCTTTGACCCCAAACTTCACTACCATACATTATATTTGGCTGAATGATGCTGTCAACAATATTTAGCCACATTTTTATTGTTGGTTTAATTTTGTAAAGCTGATTTTTTTATGGCATAAAAAGCCCTGTGTGCCTTGTCTTTTATTGCAACTATAGCCAGGTTAAAACTCCCTGATGCACTGATTTTCAGTCCCAGGTAGCTGTAACTGATGCTATGCTCTAAGGTGGTCTAAGAGTGAATCGGTACCTGTCTCCCTGAGATCTGGCTTTCTTCTGGAATACCACCTCTGGTCTTGTCCAGGTTTACTGTCAGTGCCCATTTCTGACTGCTGCAGCCCCTGCTCTGTGGACGACAGTAGGACCAGGTCACCTACATAGAGCAAGCATTTCATTTCTGTGTCATGTAGCATGAGTCCAGGGAAGGAAAAAGTACAAACTATTCCTGGAAAGTCTAGACGGCAGCAGGAGATTGAACGCTTAGTTAGAGAAAGGAGACAGCTGAGGAACCAATGGAGAAGAGCAGAACAAAGTCAGAAGGAGGGACTCAATCTCTTACAAAGGGTCATAAAAGATAAGCTTGCAACATTGCGCAGAGCTGAGCGCCTACGGAAACGCTACAAAAAGAAGGAGCGTGCGAGAGCTAACTTTTATAAAGACCCATTCAAATTTGTAAAGAAGTTATTCACCAGTGAGAAGAATGGCACACTAAAAGCATCTAAGGTTGAGCTGGAGAGATATTTGGAGGAAACACATACAGATTCAAAAAGGCAGGAGCCTATGTCAATTCCGTCAGACATCCCACCTATCAATCCACCAGAATACCAAATGGAGGACTGTGCACCTAAGTGGAAAGAAATAGAGCAAGCTGTGAAAAAAGCAAGGGCTTCATCATCTCCAGGGCCTAATGGAGTTCCGTACAGAGTGTACAAAAGTGCTTCAGGAGTTCTACGAATTCTGTGGAAATTGATGAAAGTGGCATGGGAAAAACAGGTTGTACCAAGAGCATGGCGCCGAGCAGGTGGAGTCTTTATACCTAAAGAAAAAGATTCTACAAGCATCAGTCAGTTTCGTCCCATTTCCCTATTAAACGTAGAAGGCAAGATTTTCTTCAGCATTATTGCTCAGAGATTGTCAGCTTACCTATTAAAGAACTGCTTCATTGACACTTCAATACAAAAAGCGGGCATTCCAGGTTTCCCAGGTTGCTTAGAACACATCAATGTGATCTGGCAACAAATTCAATCAGCTAAAAAGGAGAGGAAGGAGCTCCATGTGACATTCCTGGATTTGGCTAATGCATATGGTTCAGTGCCACATGAACTACTTTGGGCAGCATTTGATTTTTTCAGTGTACCGATGACAATAACAAATTTAGTGAAAGCCTATTTTGGAGATTTGCAATTCAGTTTTTCAACTTCAGAATTCAGCACTACATGGCAATGCCTAGAGGTTGGAATAATGGCAGGATGCACCATTTCTCCACTGGCTTTTACCATGGCAATGGAAGTAATCATTAGGGCATCAAAATGGGTAGTAGGAGGAGAGCGCTTGGCTTCTGGAATGCGACTACCACCAATTCGAGCATACATGGATGACATGACAACCATGACTACAACAGTAGCCTGCACTAATCGATTATTGGGCAAATTAACCAATAACATTGAATGGGCACGAATGCAATTCAAGCCCACTAAATCAAGGAGCATCTCTATAATTAAAGGCAAAGTAGTAGATAAAACATTCTTCATTAATGGTGAGGCAATACCAACAGTGTCTGAGAAGCCAGTGAAGAGTCTTGGGAGATGGTACGACGGGGATCTAAAGGACACAGTTCGTGTGGGAGAAGTTAGACAACAAGCAGTGGAAGGGTTGAAGAGCATAGACAGCTGCGCTCTACCAGGTAAACTAAAACTCTGGTGCTTTCAGTTTGGTCTACTGCCGAGGTTGCTGTGGCCACTGACTGTGTACGAGGTTTCTTTGACAACAGTAGAGAAGCTGGAAGCTTTAATCAGTTCATACATCAGGAAATGGTTGGGAGTTCCACGCTGCCTCAGCAGAGTGGGACTTTATGGTAAAGGAATACTGCAGCTACCAGTCTCTGCTCTAACCGAGGAGTTTAAGTGCGCCAAGGTCAGACTGGAAATGACATTAGTAGAGTCACGCGATAAATGCGTAAGGGAGGCAGCACCTGTGTTGAAAACTGGAAGAAAGTGGGCGGCAAAGAAAGCTGTGGAAGATGCAAAGGCTGCCCTTCGAATTGGTGATATCATGGGGCAAGTTCAGCATGGAAGAGGGGGTCTTGGTTTCAGTTCAACTCCTCCTACATGGCACAAGGCGGCCCCAGCTCAAAGAAGGAAGCTGGTAGTCAACGAGGTGCAAAAGCAGGAGGAGAGGATGAGGTGTATAAAGGCCATTTCCCAGGCCAAACAGGGAGAATGGATGAGATGGGAGAGTGTGGAACAACGCAAGATTGGCTGGCAAGACCTATGGTCAATGGAACAGAGCAGGATCAGTTTCCTCATCAGGTCAACATATGATGTTCTCCCATCACCACAGAACCTAAACCTCTGGGTAGGAGAGGATCCCTCATGTCCTTTGTGTTCATCACCTGCAACATTAAGGCACATTTTGACAGGATGTAAGGTGGCTCTTAGCCAAGGACGGTTTACTTGGCGCCATGACCAGGTGCTGCGATGTTTGGCCTTAGCATTGGAAGACAAGCGTAACATGACCAATAAGTTGCCACCTGTTCCATCAAAACATTACACACAAAAGACAACATTCCTCCGCCCAGGAGAGCAACCACCAAGAAAAGGTGTTAAAACCAATCCTCGCCCAGGACAACTGGAAGCTGCTAGAGACTGGAATATGCTGGCAGATGTTGGTCAACGGCTTATTTTTCCACCCGAGATTGCCACCACTAACCTTCGACCAGATATTGTCTTGTGGTCTGGATCAGCACGCCTTGTTCACCTGGTAGAGTTAACAGTGCCATGGGAGGACGCTGTAGATGAGGCGTATGAGAGGAAGAAACTGCGGTATGCTCAACTAGCCACTGAAGCGGAACAGCGAGGATGGAGAGTTCAGGTTTACCCAGTGGAAGTGGGTTGTCGAGGATTTGTGGCACACTCTACAACCCGGTTTCTCAGAGACGTCGGATTCAGTGGCCAAGAGTTGCGTCGCACAGTGAAGAACTTATCTGAAGCAGCAGAGAGGAGCAGCAACTGGCTGTGGTTGAGACGGAAAGATTCTGGCTGGGGACAGGTAAGTAAGCTGGGCTGAGTTGAGTGGGGGACGGAGGGGGGTGATGCTGGGACGCCAGAATCACCGTCGAGCCCTCTTGAGGTGTCGTGGGCTAGTCGACGAAACACTGAGGATGGAAGGTGCCCACTTGAAAACCCCAGAGATGTACCCTACTTAGCTCAATCCAGACGGTTGTCATGCTGATGCGCTGGGGAGGCCGCACTTTGGTTGATCCCCGGAGCCAGCATCGCAGCCGTTGTGTGTGCTGATGCGCCAGGGAGGCAAAATAAGCTGATCCCTGGAGCCAGCATTACACTTCAGCCATTAACACCAGACAGAAGGATATCTACATCATCATATGGAAGGAAACATAAATGGATGGAGACGCATATGGATCACATTAGTTTACTGTAAAGCTACGTCTTAGTTGGTGCTTATCTTGGCGAGAGCCGAGTTCAAATCAGCATGAAGTTTTAACATCTACTCTCGTGTAATGGAAATCAGCATCGTGACCAACTCGTTAATGTTGATGTTGAAAAGTGTTGGACTGAGACTGCAGCCCTGTCTCTCTCCACGACCTTGGGTGAAAAACTCTCTTCTTTGGTTGCCAATTTTAATATCACACTTCTTCTCTGTGTACATAGTGTAACACAGCAGGGAGGGGGTTAATCCTCCCTGCATGGAGGAAAACATGTGAGAATGCACATTTGTGTTAATTGTTAATTATCCCCTGCACCTGGTAATTATTGTTAAATTAGGACCAGGTGCAGGGTATATAAGAGGTGCAGTCAGTCTGCACAGGGCTGCAGAGAAGGTGCGCTGCTTCCAAGCAGTCGGCAAGTGTGGAAATACTGTGTGTTTTGTTTTGTGTTGTGGGGAAACGGCTTAGCCGTCCCACTTTATAGTCAGGGTGCTCGTGGAAGTTTTAGTTAGCGCTCCGAAGGAGCTAGGTGTTGTTTTGTGTTTATTTTGTTTTTGTGTTTTTGTTTGTATTATTAAAAGTGCGCGGAAGCGCTGAACCTCCAATTTCTGTGTCTGGGTCAATTTTTAAAGGGGCAACGAACCCGAGTGGGGGCAATATATTACAATAGACTTAATGATGTTATAGACTTTACCCCCTTACACCGCTTTCAAGAATTCAGAGGAAAAGACCTGGATGCCAAATTGAGTCAAATGCTTTTATTATTATTATTATTATTATTATTATTATTATTATTATTTATTTCTGAGCAGATGCCCTTATCCAGGGCGACTTGCAATTGTTACAAAATATCACAGTACAAAGTATCACATTACAAAATCTCACATTACAGAGCAGTTATAAAGTATCATAAAATCAGTAGCAAATAAGATCAAATTCAAATAAGAGCAAAATAAAGAATACAGTAAATAAATAAATTTAAGATTGAGTTCAACTAAGAGCAGTTAACTTATAGTAAAAATATTTGCTTATACAAGTAAAGTCCAGTAAGAGCATGTAGTAAGTACGATAAATGCATGAGAATGGTTTAAAATAAGAGCAATTACAAAAAAAAAAAAAAAAAATGGAAATCTTTAAAACAAGCAAATACTTTTCCTTTATTTTTGTGGTGGACATGTTTGTTGATAAGGGTGTGTAAGGTGTAAATATGGTCAGAGGTGTGGTGGTTTGGTAGAAAGCTAATCTGACTTACTCAGGACACTGTGCTCGGTAAGGAAGTCCAGTATTCGGGTGTTAATGATACTGCAGAACACCTTCCCCAGGTTACTGCTCACACAGATGCCTCAGTAATTGTTGGGGTCTAATTTGTCTCCACTTTTGTGAATTGGAGTTCTAAGAACTTGGTTTCATATGTCAGTGAAGCAGCCCGCATTCAAAATGAAGTTGAATAATTTGAGCGGGGCCTCATGAAGCCCGGGGCTGCTGTGTTTGAGCATCTTGTTGATGCTGTTGGGCCCACAGGCTTTCCGATTGGGTTCTGGTTGTCCTTAATTTTTTAGACCCATATTCTTGTTTTTTCTTATTTTGAATGTGTTTCTAATGTTTCAGTGTCTTGCAGTAGCTGAGGCGTAATTCCGTATTGTTGGGTTCTCTGGGTTTTTGGTTGGATAGTTCTCTTGATTGTTTTCTAGTTTCTAGCTGGAATATTTCTAGGATAAAGTCTTATGAAGTGATTTGAATTTTTTTTCCATTTGTTTTCCTGAGTTTTGCAAGCTGTTTAGAATATTTTTTATTTCTGCACTATACATTGTTTTCCTCAGCACTGCTTTGTGTCCATTAATAGGCTGGTTTGAGGTTGTATAATTTGGCGGGGGGGGGGGGGGTTCAGGTTGGAATTATTTTTTTTTTAGATACAGGACTGTTTGACAATGGTCTGATAGAGGGGTCTGTTGCTGGACTATAAATGCATTAATAGACTCTGGGTCCATGTCAGTAATGATGTAGTCTACTACACTGTTGCCCTGGGATGACCTGTATTATGTGTATCTACCCAGAGAATCCCCCCTGATCCTGCCATTAATAATGTACAGACCCAGGCCTGTTTTCCGCTCTTGTTCACTACACTTTCATAGCTGTTCCTCGTGTAGTGATGGGTGTGTGGTACAAAGGGATCTGTCCAATTATGTGGCTGTCACCCTCTGTGCTGATTCAGTCAATCTCTCTGCCAGTCTTGGCGTTGAGATATCCACGCAGCATATATCTCTCTTTCTCTCTCTCACACACACACACATAGATACTCTATCTAGTAATAAACTAACATGGATACAACAGATTAAAGAAGTTATAATGAACAAAAGTACAGCACTTGTGTTGGTATGCAAGCCATGATTGTTTTTTGCATAAAAGAAATAAAGACAGGTCACTTTCATGCACATAGTATCTTTAAAATACATTCAAAGGCGTTTTATGTTGGGTTTGTAATAATACGTTTTAAGAAATAGCTTAGTAAACCTGACCAACAGTTTCTAGAATATACAGTAATTTTTATAGGCATATTTTTTAATTACTTACAAACAAAACAAATGCATATGTATAACAAAAACTATGAAATACATATTTTGCGTGACAAGGCCTCTTATAGGTCAGCATTCAGAAATAGCTTAGATATTTTACATTTTTAGATGGTCTAGTAACAAAAGGTCTGTGGTATAACATGAAACCTTTCAATTTCTATAGTTTCCATAGCCATGGGGCATTATCTACCGAATCAAAAGTTTAGTCTTGTTTTGTTCAATTGTATTTATATATCAGTGCTATTGATCATTTGCAGCAATAATGTTTGCATTTACAGTTTTCAGGAACATGGTTATTACAGCGCAAAGGTTACTACATTTCTCACATGCTTTGAGAGTTTCGTATTGAATGTTTTCCCTGAATGTTACTAAGTTTTGTAAGCCAAGACTGATGAGCTAACATTTTGCATTGAAACATGTGTTCAAATTTAACTTTCTTGAAGTCTTTGCCAGAAGCAACAAAACACTATCCGCTCTTCTGTGCGCCATCTTTTTACACACAATCTTTTTTTTTTGGTATTATTCCACAAGGGAAACTTACTTATGAAAAAAAGAACATACTGGTAAGGAAAAAAAGGGTTCAAAATCAATTTCTAACTTTTGATGGAAGATACAAGAGTAAATGTGGTTTAAATTTGATTCAAATGTCACATAATCAGTGGAATATGCAGGCTGAATGGCCTTTTCCATTGAGTGACAAAATAAAAAACGTCAGTCCTGGTATTTGTTTACAAATAATGTCACTCCTGTTACTATTAACAGTAAATTATTTTCTGCCACCATCAGCATTGCTTACCTATATTGTTCATTAAACTGTTTTATCAACATGACAATTCTCATGTTTCCAAAGATTACAACTGATTGGGGGCACATGGCTTGTGACCCAGAAAAATGAATGGCTAACAGGATAGCAAATACATGTGATTATTTTATTTAAGCTTCTGTGTTTTGTATTACATTTATGCTATTAAAAAAAGTTCTATTGCTCCTGAAACATTTTCTTAAATACAAATTAACAGTAGTTTCAATTGAATTGATAAAAATATTTTACTGATAACATGTTTTGACCTGAATGCATTAATATCAAAGGAGAGGTTTACATGTAGAGTGATAATTTCTTATGGTAATATAATGCTTTAGGGGTGAATTTTTTTGTGATAAAACTGGTTTTAAATGTAGCTTCCCCTTTTAATGATTTATTCAGATGTTTTGCCAATTAAATGAGGGAGGGGGTATGTAGATTAGCCTGTGTGATGAGAAAATATGATCATCATAAAAGTCTTGTCATACGCCACTGAAGAAACATGTTTTTTATTTTATCTTAAGAATGTGGAATGATCAAAGCTTTTTTCTTGAGTGGACTTAAAAAGAACATAAATACTCTCCCCTCCCCACGTACACACACATCATTTGCAATCTCGTTGCCACAGTGCTGTTCTTTCAATATCACCCCCTTTTCTTTCTTTCTTTTTTTTTTACAATTCCAGTGTATTACGTTGTGCTATACTCCAGCTCCTGGTGCTGAAAGAACAGCTCCACATATAAGTGTGTTTTGATGCCAAAAACCAAAACAGAACTTTAGGCCACAAAACATAGAACACATTTGGAATGAGGATTCTTCAAGTCTGAAATGTGATTTTTGTTTTTTGGGGGGGGGGGGGGGGGGTAGATGAAGTGCTCTTATTAATAAAGACCTTCAGCTATAGCCACAAGGTTTGCATCCCCCTCTAGATTTAACACATTTTGTTTCATAAAGTCAAATGAAACCTGCTGGATAATGTTACGGCAACATATTGAATTGCATACCGCTTTGTAGTTTTCCATATACAGTACTTAACAAAAAACTGACCAATTTTAAAATGCTGACTTACAGTAAACCTAATAATTTTTACGTAAAAGTTAGTTTTTGTTCTCTTCATATTTGCATTAAAGAGGTTTTACTATACATCATAATAATACAAGACATCATTTCTGTCACAGCTCTGAAGCTGACATCAGTCGTGAACTGTATTGATCACACATTTGGATACATTGCGATACTTGCATTTTTGTATAAACCTACAAAACATATACATACATTTAATACAAATTTCCTTAATATGAATGATGGATTGGTATCTAACATTTACATACTGGATATTGTCTTTCAGCATATTGTTTTTGGATATAATATACTGCAAAACAACATTTAAAACTAACCTTGAAATATTAACACAATCCCTTTGCTAAAATGTAGGCCATGTACCGGTAATTTCTTTTCAATGTGAGAATGCTTTATTTTTTAATAAGTCAGTTCTTTGCTTGCTCTGAAAACACGACACAGTTTGTGTGGTTTGAACATCAGGTTTGATAACCATGTTTTTTGTGTGCACTGATTTTTTTTATAGGGATGCCTGGAGCACAAGAACTGCAACTAGCAAAGCTTCCACTATGGTGGTGCTACAAGATGGCAAGGTCTGCATGCAACCAGTCAGTGATCATTGATGCCACTTCCTTGCTGGCATTTAGTACAAAAGCATGGCGAATTCCTCTCTCACACAGTCGAATGTCACCTTCCGGAAAATCCTTCTTTATGTCTTCATAATACTGCTCTGGGCACCACTGATCATTAGAGCCATAATAAAAAATGATCTAAAAAGAGTGAAAGAAAAAGCAAAGAGTTTTATTAAGCTTCATATCCAGATGAAAATGTGTGTCTGGTTAAATAAGATTCAATTACTTTGACAGAGTTATATTAAATGCAGTGCCCCAGATACATTTACTCTCCAATTTATACACTATGTGAGTAAAATGCATTCTAAGTGAGTAAAATGCAACATTACCTTGAAGTTATGAGTACTTTCAATAAATATTGTAAATACTTTAGTGCTAACATATGGGGTATGCATGAACTACAGCCTTACACTGTAATGTTACTTTGAACAACTGTACAAAAACTTGGTCTTACAATAAAAATGTCCCTTTCCTTATTTACCATCTGAAAAAAAAAAAAAAATCCTAAAATGTCTTTTCACAGCCATTTAGTCCTACCTTAATAATATTAATATTATAGTCCGGGTAGTTGCTGTTCTCAATATAGTAAGCTACTGCATTCACAGAGTCTCCTTCCACTAGTACTAGACTCTTATAGTTTTTATAGTTGTTTTCTGTAAATCTTCTCAGTGCAAACACAGAATATTGTATTTATTACATAAATTCCCAAAATGTGGTTGACAGAGAGGTAAATTGGTAGGTTAGGTTGAGGGGGATTAAGACGGTGCAGAGAAATACGAAGTATCTCAAGAATCCAGTCGCTTATTCACCAGTCATAAACACTTAAATCCTCATACTAGGAGCAAAAATAGATTGAACTATTTCCCTAATATCCCTACACCACCGGACAAGTCTCCATCTGTCATGTGATTGGTTCAAATCACTGTCAGTTCCGCCCCTTTTCAAAGGAACTCACAACAAGAGAAAATGGTTACATTTTTAAAAAACTACTGAACGGCGATTCTCCGACTTAACAGAAAATGAATTACAAAACAGACAAAAGAAAGATGCTCCAGACACTAAAATGGTGATTCAAACATCACTGTCACTGTTTTCTGACTTTCTGAAATTCAAGCAAATTCAGCTCGACGGTGTAAACAAATATGACGGACGGGATATGAACTGAATTATGCAGCAGTCAGCAAGCCACACGGAGAGCTGTATGCCAAAAAAACTGTGGTATGAACTTCAAAAACATTGTCTGTTATTTATTTCTGTTATTTATTTAATGATGATGAAAGTGTATTTAAAGTGTATATATATATATTAAATTTTGTTTATTGAAACATCTCCTTTCCATGGAAGTTAGAACATAATTAAGCCATTTAGTACACCACCAATTGTTTCAATATACTGTATAATAAATTATATGGCCTATTTATAATGCACTGAAGTTCTATTCCATTATTTTATTGCTTTTTGAATATGACCAAATGTGATTAATCGACTTAAACAGATTAATTGAAAATATGTGAATTTTGGTTACTTCACAAAACCTTGGTGTCAACACATGTCAGTAAGTGTCACATGGGGAAACACTAACTCAAATGATATATAATGATTATATGCCACCATTTACCAGGGGTTAGCAAGGTTTTTGTTCAAACCCTGTTGTAAACTGTTTAATTGAACCAATTCAATCTAAATTCTGTTCCTTAAGTATTTAACTATCTAATTTTACCCATTAAACCTGAAGTGGAATGATCTTCCAAGACTGGAATTGGGCATCCCTGGTTTAGACAACTAAAACAGATCTAATTGACTGCTATGTGCTGTCAGGGATCCCTTGGGGCCATGGTGACCCAAGTATATGGAATTTCTCATATAAGGCCAGTAACTAATGAAAACAATGTCACGCCTGACACAGAACTCACTGTGTTTGATGCCACCAGGTAGCAGAGTATACTGACAACTTATAAATCATCCAGCAATTACATCTGATACAAAGCAGCATGTGAAGACTGGGGGATGGGGTACCTTCCCTGTTGTGGCAGTTTTTAAGTACAAAAGTGTTCAAACCAGATTTTAAGTGGTATGGATGAGTGATTATAGAAGAGAAAATTGAATAAAGTGTTAAAACAACTTGACACCTAACAATACACAGTGCTTTTCAGCTGGCTTCACAGTAGCCTAAGTATGTTTTTCCAATTATTTTCCAAAGCTTTGCAGCACTCTATATGCCCCTTAACCTAATACAGCCTCCTGGCTAAAGGGGTGCAACCGCCTGAGGGCAGGAATTTTCCAGACTTCAGCAATGCTGCACAATCAGACAAACAAGTGACAAGCATTACATTATTCCTTTTATCACCCCTGAAGGGTGGTCTAGCTCAGTTTAATGAAGAGTTTGCCACCACCAGGCAGACATTGTGAGATTGGGAACTTCAATGTTGTGGAATGTACTTCTAAATACCAGTTAAAAAGGCAAGCAAAAGAAGTCATTAACCAGCTAAACTGTAGTATTAATACAGAATAAATAAAATCTAGTCACAAAGTACGATAAATAGAACAGATACGTTTACCTGATTTATTTCTAACAGATTACTCTGACACATATTTATAGCAGAGCTATCCCACATTGCCGAGCAAGCATGCCTTGGAGGGATAACTGTTTTACTGGGAAAGGGAACAGTTTGGTATGCATGTCCATCCAATCTTTCTCAACTACTATCTTTTGTTTCACTTGTGACTTAAGGTGGATTTGAAATCAGACCTTTAATGGTAAACTATTTTATAGTTATCTCTATTATGACACATCAGTACAGGGAACATCTACGATCCACTTATCAAGATGACAATTACTCCAGTACACAGGGGCCTCAATTAAACAGCTCAAAAAAAGGCATTAGACAATGCATTTTAATTTGCAACAGCAGTGATGGAAATAAGACTCCTATTGTATTGCTGTTTCACTCATTCCAGGTTTTACTATGAGCTTGATTAGACACAGTTTATCAGTAACAAGTTAACAGGAATGGATCAAACTGCTATGCAATGGGAGTCTTATTTCAATCTCTGAACAGTATGGGCCCTATTTAGCAAAAATGTGCACAGCTATCGCTATGGCAAAAATGACTGCGTTTGTGAAGCGCTGCGATAGCGCACGAAAACGTGATTTAGAAATCTCATGCGTGGGCTAACGCACATCAAATAGCAAATCATGCACCCAGCCAATCAAAGCACAATGGGGCAGTAAGGTTACAACCAATAAGGACTCAACATTCCCTTTAAGAAGACCTGTGCGTCTGCGATAGCGAACAGAGGGTATTTTGAAACCAAAAAAAAATAAGGAAGACGACACTAGCGCCTCAAGCAAGGCTAAATGTTTTAGCATGAGGGGGGTGGGGGGTGGCGGGATAGTGAATGCTTATAAAATAATTTAAAAAAAAATCTATAAGCAAAATTAAGTTACATAAATATTTTTGTCTGTTTCACTTGCTGAGCGAGCGAGTGAGCAATGAGTGGTGGGGTGAGGTGGTGGGAAGCGAAACATTTAGAATCAGTAGTTTTCCTTAAGTTAGGCGTGTATAGCTCACCTTGGAACCATGAGCACTGTCGCTGCCTTTATTATAAATGCTTTCCTGTTAAAAATATACCAATGGTACGCATTTGGATCTTATACAGCAATAACAAAGTCCCCATTTTTTTATTGGTCCGCATGCATACCTGTGAACCCGTCTAAAAGGCTTTGTCTGACCTGCCTGGCACTTGCAATATCTGCAAGCTCCAACACTGGTGTGTCAAGTTCAGCATCTGCTTCCCTCAAACCCTGTAATCTTTCCTCTGTAAGTTCATTATGGAGAGCTATGTTGTGTAAAACACAACAAGCCAAGCCACTGCTTCAGTGGACATCCATTGTCGCCTACCAACCAGACTCTCAGACTGTCATACCGCTGAAACACAGCTGCCACCTGCGAATTTGCATACACATTTGTGATGTAGTTGTTTGCATCACAGATCACACACTACTTGCACATTGACATTATAGGTCCCCTTACGAGTTACGTAGAAGTGCCTATTCTGTGTTGGTGCATGTACTTTATACTGAAGCAGTTGGCAGATGTCAGTGATTGTTTGTCTGTAGAAGCAAAATTGCTGCATACATTGTGTGTCAAACAGGCGAAATTGCTGCACACATTGTGTGTCAGACAGGCTAAGAAAAGTCTACTGAAACGCAAACGCTAACACTGTTGATGGTTTGCTAAATCGCTACATTTGTATTTAAATTAGGGCACTCCCCAAGTTGAGCCCATGTCAGCTGACGCTAAGTTGCCGAGTGGGCACCAAAACATGTGTTGCTAAATCACATAGGTGGGCAAAGTCTGTTTGCCCACGCATGCGCCTGATTCTGGTGCGCTAACTGTACACAAAAGTGTTTTGTGACTGCCGTAGGGGTTTGCGAACGTTGCTAAATAGGGCCCTATATGTCCTACAATCTTTAGAAGAGGATCCTTTGAAGAGGATACAAAATAACCAATGAATTATACCAATGTTCTATATAGTGACAGATAAAATCCACAAACAAATCACATGGTGCAGTGTGGTCTGTTTAATGTCAGCAATACAAGACTCATTTATATGTATTGAAATTTAATCTTCATTCACTACTTGAATGATGCTAGATAATTTCAAACATCCTAATATAGGTTTAAAACTAGCTTAGGTACATTATCTTGTGGTTCATTGTCAGTGACACTTTAAATGCATTATTAAATATCCATAAAAAAACTAAACAAAGGGTAGCATAAAATAATTTATCATAATTAGACAAATTCAACATGTATCTTAGGTCTTGTTACTGACTCGTGAGGGATATCTTATCGTTTAGCCCACCCTGGAATAGGGCTGTTCAGATAATAAAGACTTCTAGCCTCTCCCTAATGTTCAGCATAATCACCGACAATCGCATCTATTAGGCACTGAGGCAAGGTGAACTTGTACCTCGCCCACCTACCACATGCTGGATCTTGGATCTTGCACTATATTGTTGCAGAAGCTCAATTGCTGTAGCCTACAATGTCACCTTTATCATTAAAATAAATAGTAAATTCACAGAACTGGTAACAGAAATTAATAATACAGATAATGGTAAAGTTAGTTATATTATAAGTTAATCTCAGTAAAGGACAGAAATTGGATGTAAAAAATAGATACCAGATGTTTCACAGGAAGAGCTTTCAAATTCAGAATGTTTGTGTACATGAAAATGATTAGTCAAAGTTACATGCAATAACAATATGTTTATAGGAAATCCCCAAAATTATACATTGTGTGTGTACACTACACCAAAACACCACACACAGGGTTGTGTGATCTAATAATTATAATAATGGACCGGCAGTCAGAAGAGAATATAATGTGTATGTCCTTTGGTGCATGGCACACAGAAACTTTCACAGATGAGTATGGTATCTGACAAGGATTTATATCACTTTGTAAAATGGATTGAAAATAAATGTGCATTTGTACTATGTAAAAATGTACATGCTTGTATCGTGTTTCTTTTAAAGAGCTGCAGGTCCAGAAGACATTTTTGCTAATGAAAACTGCATGAGTTTGTGAGATGAAAGTACATGGCAAGAAAAACAGGAAAACCTATTTAGTAATTTATACTTAGGATAAAATGTTTTATTGCCTGCAGCTATTACTACACCTTCTCAGCTGCCACCTGTCTGTTCACAAAGTCATAGTTCAAGTGTCAATGAGTCAGCGCACTTCCTCCTGACTAGTCCTAAACGAACAAGGAAACGGGTTAATAAACAACTGATAATTAAACCACTAATTCTATATTCCATGTGGAATTAAGTCATGGACTAGGCTGTTTAACGGCTCCGTGCACAGGCCCTATCACTAACATATCTGATGCACTGCCATTAAAAAGGTTACCAATAAAATTAACCCTTTAACCTTGCAACAAAGGAGATCCCAACTCAGAAATGGCAGCTGCGAATACCAGAAAAACATCAGGAGCCGATCAGCAGGTTGATTTTTTTTTTACTGTATGAAGTCCTAAATGCAAGTTTAATGGTTGTCAGAAGTGAATGCTATTATGTTGCCGGCCTGCAATGTTAATGAACAGTGTTAAGGGGTGAAGAGTTAAAGGATAAATTAAATGTTGCCTTTATAGTGCAAATCAAATGAATTTACACAAGCCTTTTTGCTATTTCCCAAACAATATGTCTGGCTACACATATTTTCACAGAAATCTTACTACCTAAAAACCAAACAGTTTATGCATTTTTATTAATGTATTTATTTTAATTAAGAAACACTTTTTTACGTCAAGACAAAGTGACAAGCTAAGATTGACAAGGACAATTTTTTGACTCCGGTAATTCTGTTCTCGTCTGTTGTATACCCAAATCAATGTATACCACTCAACTTTTGCTAGGGATCAAGACTTACAACAAAGAGGTGCTTCATACAGGGAATGGCTGATTTTGCTAACATAGAGTTTAACCTGTGGAAAATGATGCATAACATAAAGGTTCCCTCCAAAGAAAGTTTTATGAAAATTCCTGAACAATCTTCCTGTGCGTTTGCATGTGATCAGTACCGAGTATGTAAATCACAATGACTCTATGACAACCCTGTATATCCTACTAATCTGATACTGCACACACTGCTGTGGAGGCTGGGTCCATTCTTGGATAAGGGCACCCTGGGCCTCCTGCAGATTTCTGGGTTGCACTGGATGGTCGACTATAACCCTCTGTATCAGGTCAGGAGATCAGTGAAGAGGACTGGCATCCCCAGTCATTGATGTTCCATTCGACGCGAGCCTTAGCCCATCTAAAACTTTCCTGGATGTGTCGTCAGACTATGAAGCAGTGCTGCTAATTGTGCTTTGACTTAAACCTTGTGCTCAAGCTGTCCCAAAAGAACAGATAAAAACAGAATATAATTATTACCTTGTCTAGATTTTTCTTGATTGTTGGATTATCTCTGTCCATAACTTGCACCATCTCTTGACTTCCCAGATACATGACGTTTGCTAGAAAGAGAATACACAAGGTGTTATTCTTCAATAACTTTTAATGCATATCTGCACATACAATAATTTATATCAACCTTGAATTTTATGTTTTGCCATTGCCCCCAGATTTCAAAAAGACTGTTGAGACAGATTTACAGTTTTGTCTCTGGTGTTTTTTATATTTTCAAACTAATGTTGAATGTGCATCGGAAAAGTGCCCACCTTTTCCACTCTAAACAATTCTGAATTTGTTCAATACGGGTTCTATTTAAAACTGTAATGAAATTGTAGGTTACAACAGAAAAAAAAAATACTTCACTTGTGGAAAACAGTTTCTTATTTAGTCTACTGGTACTGAGACATGTGCCACCAGCATTAAAACCCAAGAGAAAGTCAGCATTTAAGTAACAAAGCATATTTCTGTTTGCAAGTAGGTTCATAAAACCTCTTGTTTCCAGGTCATTCAGAAATGGCACAAGGGCTTCCACTTGGTGAAATATTTAGTAAGATAAATTGGACTGGCTTGCTCAGGGAAGAAAAATCTAATATATACCACTATGCGAAGGATATTAATATCCTGCATGAACCTTACTTCCTTTTGGCTCTTCCTACCAATCCTTCACTACTGTTCCCAGCCATAGTGTTATGGCTGTTGAGATCATCGTCCATCTCAAATATCCGCTTTGCAGAGGCAGCCATGAGGAAACAAGGGACTGTATATGTGAACAAGTCAAACTTTGAGAAATAAATCAGAACTTAAATGCTGTGTTGCCTTGTGATATGCACCCATGCTATGAAACCCATTGTGTCCAATGGTCGGAAAAAAAAAGACACTGGACCCAAGCAGCCAAATATGGTACCGGTAATTGAGTTTATTAATGCTTTCATATATCATTGTGTTTTATTTTTCTTTTGAGTATTTTCCTGCTGTTTTATATAGCAGTTAATGCACTTTGTCTGTCTCATAGAACGTGATAGTTTTCCTGAACTCCGGATTTAAGACTGAAACTATCAGTGACAGCAGTAACATGGGGGCTGAATGCTTGCATTGTGTGGGTTTGTGGTAATGCACAGGCAACGGAGCAGGTTTACCAAAAGATGTGCTTTGTATATGCTGTAATAGTATGTTTCAATCCCCCAAACAAAATACTTTTTTTTTTTTTTTTACTCAAACACATGCCTGATATATCAGTGATAAATTCACCGGAATTTTAAAAATCTCAGCACAGCTGATCTAAAACTAATCTTCTGTAATTTTAACAATGGATCATGATCTCCCCAGGTACCAGACAAATCTTTAATTTTTGGTTTTCCAAAGCTTCAGTTATACATTGATATGAAACTTAGTTATTTCAAATACGTAGTTATTTCAAATGCATGAGTGTCAACATGACCTACTTCTGCAGTATGTACCAAGGTGGAAAATGCTTGACCCATTCTGAAGATCACTGTGGATGTAGGTCATGGTGCTATACTTTTTCAATGTAATGACACCTATCATATGATTAGCCTGTTTTATGGTATGTCACAATTAATACACAGATGACCTTCATGTATTACTTATTGTATAATTGTAGTTTCTGCGTCTTTCAAACTGTCAAGTGTCCCTGTTCAAACCGTGTTGATACTTATCGGCTGCCAATGAAAGTTAACAGGATTGATTTCTAATAGCTTTCAACTCAATCTAGAAAAACGAAACAAAAAATAATTAATTGAAAAAAAAAAAAACTGCAACAATGACTTTTGAGAAAGTTGTTCTAATAAAAAATAACAATACTTCCTTCTCCTGGCTGTCTCTCCTTACTACACTACCCAGCAGACATTGATGGGCAGTATTTACACTCAGTTAATCCATCTTGTGTCATTAGTCACATTGATAACACTGGCAAACAGATTCACTGACTAACTGTGGCAATTCAATTAGTTTCCGGACAATCTTTATCCAATATTTCTTTGTCTTCTTCAGCTTGCCACCTTTGTCAAGCTTTAATGGAGTCATTAAATCAATTGTAAGTAAAACAATGCCATAGTTTTCTGGATCTCAAAAGTCATTATGAGGGTCTGCCTTGGTGTGACATACTTAATTTAAAATTCAAAAGTTTGCTTTCTTCCTATACCAGGGCATATTTGTATGCTGTAACTTCCTAATTGAGTTTAGTCAAAGAATTATGAACACCACATTTTCTCTGTCATTAAATTACTATCAACCAGGCTTAAATTTGATGTGTCAAACAAATGAGGCTACCTTAACTCGTTAAATAAAAGCCAAACACTACGTTGGGGTGTTGGTACGTGGAACACAGACAAGGATCACATTTCTTCACAGCATAATTTGAACCTAAAAAATGCCAAGAGAGCAGTTTGTCCTGAAAAGATGTATCTGCCTTCCTGGCACAAGTCTTCAGGCTGATTTGTATCCTTTTGACCACGATGACTAACGTAGTACTGGAAAACACTGGAAAAAAAACATACCAGTTTCCAATTTTAACCCACTACAGATAGTATCATTTGTCAAAAGCTTTTCATTTGTCAAAAGTGTTCTGCCACAATTGTTCAAACTAGATAACTAGCCCTATGTATTTGCTTAAACCCATAACATACTGAACAAAAGCTATTCATATTGCACCTGTGATTTGGGATGGATCAGTCCTATTTATAAGATTATATTATTCATACATTATGTTCTGCTTAACTTCTACAATAACACTGGACAGAATTAATTTGCCATTTACAAAGAGCTGTGTGTTTGTATGTGGTGAGGGTGGTGTGTGTCGTTTTGAATGCCCATGTGCTGAGGAACACTTATTTATAGTAAGAAAAAAAAGAAAATCTGACACAGCACAGTAGCAAGAACAGAACACAAAAACATCTGGGATCTATAAAGCCTCTTTGTTCATCTAAGATCTTTTGTAAGTGGTGGCCATTGTTGAGGTACTCTGAAATCTTTGTAATGTTGCCCATCATATGGTCAGATGATAATGACAGAGCCCCAAATTTAGATCTGATTAAGTATTCTGATAATCTTACACATAAAAACATTAAATTAAGTAACACGTCTTAAAAATTGTGAAAGCTATTGCCCGGCAATGTAGATGACTCGATATCTGTCATTTCAGATGTGAATATCACAAAAATATAAACATCTGAAATGTTATTGTGGACTAGGCTACATCAACCTATTAAAATAATATGTCCTAACCACAATACATAGTTAAAGCAAACCCTACTGTATTTATAAATGTAATTCTTAGATGTCATTAAAAGCATATATATTGTTTTCATAAAGAAAAAAAACATTTAACACACTTCAGTAAAACCACTGAGAACAATTGCAAATATATAAAAATGTCAAAAAATAAATAAAATATATATAATACATGGATGAAGGCTATATTTGCATGCTGAGCCATTTGAAAAATATAATACCCCAGTAGTGATGTCAGAAAGTGGAAAATATACTTGAACTTTGACCCATTCGACTCCTCGAGAGCATCACTTTCAATTGAAACACAAAATGTCTCGTTTTCAATCACTTGACAAAACCCACAGTACAGAAATTTTCATTAATGATCAACAAAATGAGAATATGTTAAAAACCAAAAAAAAGACAAAGCTGGTACATTCGTATCTCAGAGAAACTGGAGAAAGGGATAACGAAATAGAGCGTCTGTACAGCACTGAAACACTACGTTTAAAAAAACCCGAACTGTACTGCTGAACCTCGTCTTCTTTAATATTAGCATCACAAGGGTATCCATGTATTATAAAAAAAATAATGGATGGGCCTCTTCAGTGAGTTACAGGAAAACAATTCCATCTCGGGTTTCTGTGACAGTTTATAAATTACTTGACCTGATGTCACAGAAACCCTCGATGAAATTATTTTCCTGTAACTCACTGAAGCCCATCTATTATATATATATATATATATATATATATATATATATATATATATATATATATATATATATATATATATATATATATATGTTATATATATATATATATATATATATATATATATATATATAAATGCTACATGAAGCAACTTTAACAAAATACCAAAGTTTTTTTTTTTCTCTCAATATTTGTAAAGTGACGAACACATACAGACAACTGTATGCCACATCAGCCTATATTGTGCCTGTATGTCAATTGTACAAATTACAAACAAACAGAAGTTGAAACCTCTATTAGGTGACCTTCGCCCTTTAAAGTGCATATTTAATCTGTTTTCCAAATATGCAGTGCTGGTAAAAAGCCCCTGGCTGAAACTTACTAAGACACTTGAAAAATAGTCAGCTTTCACAGAGAACGACAAATTGAGACACGGAAACTCTATACCGTTATTGACATGCAGCCCAGTGACCAGCTCATATTGAGAAAAAGGAAAGGACTAGCAGTCCAAAACCACTGTCAAATGGCTCATGCTACACTAGGGAATTACTGATTCATTTCTACACCTTGAGGACAGTGGTTCACAGGACCAAAGTAGCCCAAAGTGATTCTTTGCCAGCCCTGTATATAAAGTGAAGGGTTGAATAACATTGTAATTCAGCAAACATTTGTTTTGCTGATGCATCTTCTTTCTCTGGGAACTGATCTCTATAAATTTCACACAGACAGCTTGAGGATAACACTTCCTACCATTATATTTCAGGAAACTAATAAAATCATTACAGAGATGGATTGACCCTTTATCAGTGATGAGCTAAGGTTGTACACCAAAAACTCTCCATTCTTCATGTCATCTGTAGGCCAGTGCCTGCTGTTCAATGCAGTTGCAAGCACGATTCAGCAACACAACACTAGAGGAATTAAAATCATCCCGAATCTAAAATAATCGGGATACTCCTTCTCAAGCAGGCCAACGTGAGCAGCTGACACCAAATGCTTAAGTGTGTGACATCAGCAGATAGAATAGAAAATAAATCCATTATTAGCTAGAAACAAAAATCATCTTACGGAGGAAAAAATGTAAGACATCCAGCAGATTTGCAGAACCTGGAATATACTGATGAGGTCTTAGTAAAAGCTATGGTGTTATAATGGGGAGGTGGAAAGATCCACGCTTATTAGTCCAAATGGCTTTTCCTTTCCATCAACTTCTTATATTCTAATAACATGTTATAAATTAGAAGACGCAACTCATAACAAAAACAATACTATCTGGATTACATTTGTTCACAATGAATTGTGAGCAAATGCAATCCAAATAGAACTGTGTTTCTTGTTTATTAATTTAACAGCTTTATGGAGGTATCTAAATTATAGATTGGTTGCTTATCGGTGCATCTCAAAACATTCCAGCTGAAGCACCTGCACCTTGATGAGAGGACCTAATAATCTTTTTTCTATTAAAAGATTTACTTTCTAAAATGACTTGGATAAATTAAACACTGATTGGCTGAACAAGACCACATGACCACATAGTAAGAATTGTCTTTCTGCACGGCTAGGGGCTCATCACCTCTGAAGATTAAAGCATGTCTGGGTCAACAGCTTTAAAAACTCACTGCCTTACTGGGAGTAAAGGACATTTGGTCCCTTAGACATTCAGCATTTTTTTTGTTTAAATAATGTTTTATTTGTCAAACAGTAACATTAATGAAATTAAAAATCTCATATCTCTTCGGTCATGGCAAGAGCGTCTGTAAAGCCCTTGGCTGAAGTACCAAATCCAGCCAAACTGCAGGATCTGGAGTGGAGAGCAGTTGCATTGGATCTTAACAAAGAAGGGACAGGGTATGAAAAAAATTAATTAAATCAGCAACCTAGGTTCAGATTTTCAACAATATCTTATAAAAGTTAAATACATTACAGTAATTGGAGAGTGTATTATAATACAGTGAGTCGTTTTGTTCAGATTGACTGATATGAGTGACATTCTACATGACTGTCTGCCTGACCTCATGGGTTAAGCTCGTGCACTGAGACTCTGGAAAAGTTAAACTAGTGCTGAGAAGAGAAACAGGCATCGTGTATGGAGGAACAACAAATTGTACTAGGGCAACAGTGATTTTAAATGTCAACTTTATTTATCAAAGTGTATGAAACATGTAAGAAAGCAGTTATATCTACAAGGGAATTCATACATTCAAAAATAACCTTGAGTATCTAAATAAATAAATGAAAAGTTCACTCAACGGTAATATATATATTTTTTTTTGTTCAGCAAATCTGTAGCTTCTAAAGACAAAGTATGGGAACAATTTTGCACTGGTGGACGGATACATGCAATGAAACTATACATCTTACTGTTTTTTGTTTTCTTTTCATAAAATAAACAAAGCCATTTTATAAGTGCAATAACCCACGACAGAGTGTGCAGTAAAACCTTTCTGACTACATGCCCCTGGCGAACTGTGAGGCACAATGCAAAGCAGAGTTGACATCAATACGCACTACAGGAACTGAACCACAGCACTAGTTCTGAGGAGCTCTAGACTGAAACACTCACAGATGTACTATTAATCTGGATCAAGAAAGAAAAACAAACAGACAAAAAAAAAACAAATTAGGATGGTTGATAATTTACAGACTAAGATAATATTGTCACTTAGCACAGATCTGTTTGGGGGAGTTTCAGTTTGCTGTTTACAACTAAGTGAAAGGACCGTTTTATAAACACTGTGTATCTTCCAGAAGCTGGCTTCTCCTAACCAACCAGATAACAAACAAACTAGAGTGTATATACAGTATATAAAACGGAGGGCTGATAGGAAAAGTAATCTAGGAGACATCCCCTGATGTGGTTATCTCAAGTGTCTGAGTTTTGGCAGGATGTAGCATTCCTCCTCATTTACAGAGGCTCAAACATGCCCTTCATGATCTTTACACAGAAAGAGATATGAAATTGCATCAGCGAATATTCTCATCTCTGAACTGCCCGTGGTTATACTGTACCTTTTACTGTAAATTTATTTTTAACAAAGTTTATGTCAAAGGGACATAAATGAGATCTAAGATGATTCGTGTCTAGAAGTACTACACTCTTTGATTAGAGATGAGGAACATCCCAATAATCAAGACTAGATTAGTTTTTCTTGAGTACAACTATGGCCACAGGTTTTTCATCACCCTACAGAATTAAAAAATGTTGCTTCATAAAGTTGAATGAAACCTACTGAATAATGGTACGTTAGCATATTGAATTACATACCACTTTGTAGTTTTCCATATGCGAGCAACTGACAAAAATTGAAAAATGTAACATTTTAAAATCCAACATGAATAACGGTACTACTGTTATAGCTTCCAGTAGACTTGCAATATCACTTTGTAGTTTCTTTGGTTACATGATGCTAAATAAAAGATCTAAATTATGTTCATATAGTTTTTTTTTTTTTAAATTATGTCTCAATCCTAAAACTCAAGGTGTGCAAAACTTTTGGCCATAGCTGTATAATTATATCCTATATCCTGAAATAAAAGAATGGTTCTTGTCTAGAAAGTTTTAAGCTTTAGTTTATAGGTTACACAAAATTTATATGCTGTGGTTGTGTGTGCAAATCATGATACTTGCAGCTTCTTGTAACTATGCTTTTCCGAGCTAAATAGTTCCCTGTGGACACTACCATCCCAAGTGGTGCTGACCTTTCTGTCTGAAAGGTCAAGGACTGGATTAGCTTGCCTTGTTGAAAGACTGGCCCCTTAACTCTCCAAACATAGATTTCCCCCAAAGGACCAGATTTATGCACATCAGCAAGGCAGTGTGAGAGTGATCTAGCTGTGACATACCTGCTCTGAATGGATAGGATCCCAGACTATGATGGAGTGACAACAGCAAGATCATAAAACAAATTAGGAGTTTGTTACAAAAAAAACATTTCCTGCAGTCTGGCATTCAGCCTCTCTTCTCTCCCCTCTCCTTAATTAAAGGAAATACTATAACATTTTATGTATAATTCAACTGACAGAGCAAAACAAATAAATAAATAAATAAACAACAAAGCTTGGACATTCTCTTACTCTCATGAAGATAGATTTTCAGTTTTAGCTGTCTGCAGACATGTTATATAGCCTTTTCCAGCCTGGAGTGAGTGGTACATTATTAAGTGAACTCTTCAGAAGATTGAAGAGCAGCGATACTGTTAACCTGAAGTAACAAATTATGTGCAATGTTGAGCTAGCTATCTGACATCCCAAGGGGAATACGTGGAGATTTGTGCAAGAGCCTATAGAGGCCCTTGTCTTATAAACTTTACCCAACACTAGAACATGGATTATAACATACAAAACTTTCAAACTACAAAATACACAGCAAAAGAAGATCTATGATTATTCCATTTTATCAAAAAGAATATGGTGGCAGATATAACTGTTTAATGGGAATCTGTTTCAATATGTTCTAACAATTTTAAAACTTATTGGTTTTAAAAGAACCTTGGCTGGAAAACATAGGCGATGTCTGTAGTTAATGGATTAATTATATACACCTGTCACAGTTTACTAAATTAGCAAAACAACACATTTACGGACTTCAAGAGAAGACTACTGAAAAGCTATATGATGGTAGAAGCATGTAGAAATGTAGTCATTCTGAATACAACTTAAACCTCTGTAGACAGTATGTAATGGATACACTGCAGGGAGATCTGTTGTCAAATGGATGTTTACTGTATGTGCAGCTCAGAGCTGACCCAGTTTCCATATGATACTTACTGTTGAACGTGTGTATCTTTTGGGTATGTTAAAGACTCATCGGATATTGGTGGAGTAACGGTGAATTGAGATAGTGTTTACTTTCCAGCATAAAAAAGCTAGTAATTGCTGTTGTTCTGTCCCATACCGTCCGTCAGAATACATACTGAAAAGATCAGAAGTGCAGAGGAAAAGCAGTGAGACTTTCTACTGACATGTATTGTGAAAAACTGACTGTGACAGGCCTTTAAACAAATCATTAATTATGTTGAAGAGGAGCTGGAACCCGACTAACCACAAATATACAGCGTGTAGATTCACCCCTTCCAAGACACAATGATGACCAACTTTGTGGTTAATGTAATATACTAAAGCATGTACAACCTAAAAGATGAATCCAGATGTTCTCTAATTATTTACTATAAGGACAATATCTTAATGACATGTCTGATGATAGGTCTGAAAGATGCACTTATATTACACCATCTTGATATTTTAAGGCAGACATATGGAGATAGACAACTTGAAATGACAGGCTTCATAAACAAAGACCTTACTTACTTCACACAAGCTTGGCACTTACAGCTATTTGAATATTATGCAATTGCTACAAAAGGCTCCTCTTGTTATAAATCTGTAAAACATTCACAATTTCTGGCCGTGGATACCACAGAATAGGTGTAGCACTTCTATTGTTTCAATTGTAGATGATTCAGATTAAATTTTCATATGTAATCATTCTGCTTGATTCTAAAAATGATGTGAGACCCAGCTCTGATATACCATATTTGGACACACTCCTAATACGCTGAGAAAACTTTAAGGATGGTGGGTATAAGTTTCAGAATAGAACTGATATTTATCTTGCTGTCAGCTTTAAGGGAGATCAAGAGATCTTCCTTCAAAAATAATTTTTATATAGATTTAAAATATATGTGTGTATTTAGGCACGGGATTTCACAATCACTTCATGTGCAGATAAAATGTGTATTGGCATGTGGGCGTTTTGGCCAACGTGCCTGTTTGTTTTGTTTTGTTTTGTTTAAACTTTTTATTTACAATAAACTGGCGCAACTGCGCATTTACTCTCAGTACTGTTGTGACTTCCTTCCTGGTCTGACGTCACCACACGAGCCATCCGTGTCACAGGTCAGTATATCCAAGCCGTCGCAAGGACAAGATTGCCGAACCAGAATGCTACAAGGCTAAGCCAAGAGGCTACCCTGCGCATTACCATTCGGAACCCCAGTAATTAGCTAGGGTGAAAAAATCGAGGGAGAAACTCACCTCTATGACTGTGTTGTAAGGGTTGACTGGGAAACCACCCTAAACACTCTAGTTGCAAAACCAGGATTTTGATGATCGATGACATTAAGCTGTAGAACTTAGTGAAGGTATGGGGAGTAGCCCACACCGCTGCATTGCATATGTCTTTGACAGATGCCTCCTGGAATAAAGCCCACAAAGCTGCCATGCCCCTGGTGGAATGGGCAGTGAGCTTTTCTGGAGGGGGGCAAGTTGGCCAGCTCATAGGCAGTCCTGACCATGTCTGCTGGATAGCTTAGACAGGTCTTGACCATGGGACTGCTGCTTAACCTGTGGGGTCGGTCACGAACATCGCCTCTGGCAGCGGGCGCAAGCAGCTGTGCCAGTCTTTGGTGCTGCTTGGACCTTGGGCGCCAGTTTGCCACTGGTTTACGTGCTGGAGGTGGTCGCTTGGGAAGCAGGTGAACCAGCTCCTTAGTGGATTCCTGCACGCAGTGAGAGCGCTGCAGTATCTCGTCCCTTTGTCCTCATCAGGCACACGTGCCTGGGAAAGCCAAAGCTGCCTGCGGGCAGCTACCAGCGCAGCCAGGTTTCTGCCTACAGCCTGTCCGTTGAGTTTGGACACATGGAGCAGGTTTTTAATTCATCAGGCACAGCTCATCCAGCTGTTGTGGTGAGGACATGTGGTTCTCATTGAGGGGCTGCAGCAAATGCCACTGGTCGGCTGCCATGATGTTATTGTAGTTCCCTAACTGAATAGGCTTGTTTCAGGATTACCTCAAAAACCCGGAACTGCTTCTTAGGGCAGGCAGCATCCTTGGATAGGCGCACCAAATTAGGCGTCTGGACCAGCAATGGAAGCCTCAACCGGCGGAAAATGGGCCAGGCCCAGCTTTACCACATCATGCACTCTATATAGGGCTTCCATTGAACGGGAAACAGCAGGAGCTGTTGCCGGATGGTCCGAAGAAAGACTGGATTTTATGGACAGTATGTCCTCCTGTGGCCAATCTGTGCTTGTAGCTCCATGGGGCCCCTAGTTGGGAAACAGCTGCCCAGAACTTTTCAATCTGCTCCGAGTCTACCGATCACCTGGAATGGCGACTCTTCTTCCTCGTCTGTGGGGGAAGAAGAGAGGATGAGAAAGACTGTTTCCTGCATGGTTTACTTTTCTGGGTGCGTCGTCCATTCTCCCTTGGTGCAGAGCCATGGGGTAAGGATGCAGCCACCTCTCTAAGAGAGGGTGATGGGGAGGAGCGCTGAGCAGGAGTAAGGGATGCAGAATGCTCCTTAGAGCTGCAGGATAACCTCTTCTCAAGTGTGTGCCTGGAGAAAGGGGCCCAAAATGTGCAGAAGCTGCGATTAATCGGTGCCTCCTAGGCATGTTCTGGCCCCAGGCAGACTGGCCTTGCATGTCTCACAGGGATAAAAACCCGAGCATGATGCAAGGAGCAAGCAATGCAATGTACAGTATAGGGTGGTACAGATGTTGCCTCAATCTGTTTATATATATCGACCGGACAGGCCAAGACCCAAGCGGGACTGGTTTGGTACCGGGGCGGTATCTTTGGCACCGGGATGGTACTGGGTTGGAACCAGGACGGTACTGGTTCGTGGCTTTAGGACCAGGTCGATACAGGAATGGTACCAGGTCGGTGACTTTAGGACCGGCTCTATACAGGCGCAGCGTCGGTCTTACCTGACAATTTCCCGTCTTTTTCGGCTTTGACAGCTCTTACTGTCACTTAAAACGTAGTTTTTTGTTTTTAATTGCCATTGTTTTTTTTTTACTGGAATGCTGAGTTAAAATATCTGTATACATATGCAATGGAAAGTACATCATTTTTTTCCATTGTAGGTTTCTCTGTGTAAGTTCTAGGTTTGCAAACCATCTTAGTATTTGCAAAATCCTCTGTTATTAAAGCAAACATTTCCAAGTATGATCACATTTTAAATATATCATACACTTATACATAGACTTGTCATTAATAGACAGTGTATTTGAATTTTCTGTTTACTTATGTGGAGTTTGCAATGACGTGGAATAATAATAATAAAACAAAAAGTTGAAGGGAACAATACTTTACAAATGCATCAAATAACTGCTGTAAAAATTGATGTGCAATATTAGTATAAAAATATATAATTGATCGGACTATTCCATTGGTCATGTTAAGCTTTGTATGTAAGATGAACTAAACCAACACATACTAAAGGTATAGACAATGTCGACCCAGGGGACTTTTTTGACCTGAAAAAAGAAACAAGGACCAGGGGTCACAAATGGAGATTAGATAAAGGGGCATTCAGAACAGAAAATAGGAGGCACTTTTTAACACAGAGAATTGTGAGGGTATGGAACCAATTCCCCAGTAATGTTGTTGAAGCTAACACCCTGGGATCCTTGAAGAAGCAGCTTGATGAGATTCTGGGATCAATAAGCTACTAAAAACCAAACGAGCAAGATGGGCTGAATGGCCTCCTCTCGTTTGTAAACGTTCTTATGTTCTTATGTTCTTATGATAGTGCCATTATAGTAAGAGTGACAGACAGTTTCTTGTTTAAACCCGATTTTGAGGGGTATGTTTTCTCGGCCGTTTCAAAACCGACCAGGACGCCATTTGGCACGCTTGGTGTCTGTGTCACTGAGACTTTTTTTTGGTATAGATTGTGAAAATCCATTCGGTAGTTTTAAAGTTACAGAATTCTCCTATTTTCTGTTCTGAATGCCCCTTCATCTAATCTCCATTTGTGACCCCTGGTCCTTGTTTCTTTTTTCAGGTAAAAAAAGTCCCCTGGGTCAACATTGTCTATACCTTTTAGGATTTTGAATGCTTGAATCAGATCATCGCGTAGTCTTCTTTGTTCAAGACTAAATAGATTAAATTCTTTTAGCCTGTCTGCATACGACATGCCTTTTAAACCCAGGATAATTCTGGTTGCTCTTCTTTGCACTCTTTCTAGAGCAGCAATATCCTTTTTGTAACGAGGTGACCAAAACTGAACACAATATTCTAGGTGAGGTCTTACTAATGCACTGTAAAGTTTTAACATTACTTCCCTTGATTTAAATTCAACACTCCTCACAATATATCCGAGCATCTTGTTGGCCTTTTTTATAGCTTCCCCACATTGTCTAGATGAAGACATTTCTGAGTCAACATAAACTCCTAGGTCTTTTTCATAGATTCCTTCTTCAATTTCAGTATCTCCCATATGATATTTATAATGCACATGTTTAGTGCCTGTGTGCAGTACCTTACACTTTTCTCTATTAAATGTAATTTGCCATGTGCCTGCCCATTTCTGAATGCTGTCTAGATCATTTTGAATGACCTTTGCTGCTGCAACAGTGTTTGCCACTCCTCCTATTTTTGTGTCGTCTGCAAATTTAACAAGTTTGCTTACTATACCAGAATCTAAATCATTAATGTAGATTAGGAATAGCAGAGGACCTAATACTGATCCCTGTGGTACACCACTGGTTACCTCGCTCCATTTTGAGGTTTCTCCTCTAATCAGTACTTTCTGTTTTCTACATGTTAACCACTCCCTAATCCATGTGCATGCATTTCCTTGAATCCCTACCTCGTTCGTGCAGTTATAATAATACCACAATTCGTCTGCAAATTTAACAAGTTTGCTTACTATACCAGAATCTAAATCATTAATGTAGATTAGAAATAGAAGAGGGCCTAATACTGATCCCTGTGGTACACCACTGGTTACCTCGCTCCATTTTGAGGTTTCTCCTCTAATCAGTACTTTCTGTTTTCTACATGTTAACCACTCCCTAATCCATGTGCATGCATTTCCTTGAATCCCTACTGCGTTCGTGCCGTTATAATAACACCACAATTATGCATATAAGAATGCACTGTACCAAATGTCGTTCTTTTAAAGGCTTAAAAAAAAACCCTAACAAACAAAAACCCTTTGTTTAAAAGTAATTTGCAAGTGATCCCAAATAAACCTCCTTGACTCAGACAGAGATCACGGGTTCAGCATCAGGAACGTTTTCTTTGCCCAATGATTTGGGGGAGTTTCTTTGTGCTTGTCTTATCTTTCTTTGGCCTTGCTTAAGATGATAACCCTTAACCCCTGGACCCATTTTGTAAAAGGCTTGTGCAGCTTGCGATTCCACATGTCTGTATTTATTGTACTGACTGGGACAGAAAAGTTGGTTGGTCATTCAACTTAATGAAACAAATAAAACAAATCACCAGTTTCTCCTATTCGTATTAAGTTTGTATTAAGAAATACATACATGATTTTAATCTGCCGATTTTGCCAGTTGATTTTTACATCTGTTCTGAGGCAAAGTGGGTGAAGTGTTTATTAACTACAGGTGGCTTACAGGGGTCGCACAACAACTGTAAATAATGAGACTGTAAACTCCTGAGGTCTACTGCAGCATAACAGTGGTTTAGTTCGCTTCAAGTGAGGTGTCTTCAGGTCTAGAAGATTCTAATAAACTAAAGAAAATGAGTCCCAATTGCAGCGTACTAATCAGAAGATCAAGTAAATGTATTTAGCTGATCTGATCAAGTGGACCAAGTTTGCTGCAATCAGTTCTAAATGATTTCCATTACACGAGAGTAGATGTTAAAACTTCATGCTGATTTGAACTCGGCTCTCCCCAAGATAAGCACCAACTAAGACGTAGCTTTACAGTAAACTAATGTGATCCATATGTGTCTCCATCCATTTGCGCTTCCTTCCATATGATGATGTAGATATCCTTCTGTCTGGTGTTAATGGCTGAAGTGTAATGCTGGCTCCAGGGATCAGCTTATTTTGCCTCCCTGGCGCATCAGCACACACAACGGCTGCGATGCTGGCTCCGGGGATCAACCACAGTGCGGCCTCCCCAGCGCATCAGCATGACAACCGTCTGGATTGAGCTAAGTAGGGTACATCTCTGGGGTTTTCAAGTGGGCACCTTCCATCCTCAGTGTTTCGTCGACTAACCCACGACACCTCAAGAGGGCTCGACGGTGATTCTGGCGTCCCAGCATCACCCCCCTCCGTCCCCCACTCAACTCAGCCCAGCTTACTTACCTGTACATCAGCGTTTCTTTCTTTCTATTGTGCTTGAGATCCCCAGCCAGAATCTTTTCGTCTCAACCACAGCCAGTTGCTGCTCCTCTCTGCTGCTTCAGATAAGTTCTTCACTGTGCGACACAACTCTTGGCCACTGAATCCGACGTCTCTGAGAAACCGGGTTGGTAAACCCGGACTCTCCATCCTCGCTGTTCCGCTTGATCTAGTTTAACTGATTATCTAAATGAATGAATAAACTTTTGGTACTCTGCAATTTGGATCATCAATGGCACTAAACTTACTCCAAGCAAGTGGATCAAACTCATTAATGCCACTGTTGGGCGCAACAAGTGGCACTACTAATTATAATAAAAGGAACACATCAGCAAATGAACAAACATCAGCAAAACTTGCAAACATGTCATTACTATACTAGAAACTGTTTAGAAATAAAGGTAATTAAGACTAGGGATGGGTCAGTGTAGTCGAATACACAATTACACAAAAAAAAAAAAAATCGCATAGCATATTACATATTTGAGTACACAAAAAATACTTATATTAGCTACTAGTAGAAGCAAACCCGTCTTTTTTTAAATGCTGCCGCTTGACAAGTGTTCAAAATCAGTGTTAAACCCTGCGCGATCATGTGAAAATTCTACAGTAAACGTATTGTTTGAAATTGTTTTGCCAATTTTGTTGCATTGTTTTCAGCTAATGTTAACAGATCCCTTGCCTGAGTTCCCCTGTAATGACTGCACCCAGTCACTGTTGCTAGGCAGTCATGAAACAGCTTCCGGGAGCACAGCACTGACTAACTTGAAATTTGTAAACAAATAGATATAGCAAGTGCTAAAAAGGAAGCCTAACTTTAGTAACTTTGAAATTAGAACGCTAATTTAGCTTTATGATGAATATAAAGACATACTAAATGCTAAGCAGAACAACGCAATTACTAATGAGAAAACTGCATGGAAGTAGTTTTTGAACTCTGTGGACTGCAGTACAATGTAAAACATCTACTGTTGACTCTCTGTGAATGGATGGAGTAACGTCCACATTTGCAGTGACCATTAAAAGTACAACCAGATACGTTCCTTGTTTTGAATTATTTACAGGTTATTGAATAAACCAAGTAACTTGAACAAATAAATCTCATCTTGAACATTGTCACTTGATGAACCCGGCCTGCTCTGCCAAAGAGTAAACCTAAACTTTAGCGGCGTACACTTTTTATGCTGTCTGCTGTAGTACACATACGTATTTGCCTTTTATTCTTTATTTCGGGTATTTGAATACACAAACATGATGCCCCCCACCCCCCATGTATTTGAATAGGAAACTATTCAAAATTATCATCCCTAATTAAGACACTATGTCTAAAACATTTAAAAAGAAATATATTATCAGGCATTAATTGGCATATATTATCAGGCATAAAGCTTATGCAAACAACAAAGCAAATGTTGATATGATTAAAATATTATCAATGACCTTGTGATAGCCACAGCCATTAAATGCAGATACAAATTTACAAGCAAACCGTGGCAGGGTGGAAGTGATTGGGTTATAGGTGGCGTATGCTTTCTGTTTCTGAATACTGTTTGTGTGGCAGGGCGAAAGCCCTATCTGTGTAAAGTGTGTGAGGGGGAATGTTTTTGTGCTGTGATTGTTGTATGGTTTTGAAACTTTATAGTAAAGGTGAATGCTCAGCCTGTATTGTTTCAAAACAATATAAAAATCACAGCACAAACACTCCCCACTCCCCACTCCCCACTCCCCACTCCCCACTCCCCACTCCCCACTCCCCCACTCCCCCACTCCCCCACTCCCCCACTCCCCCACTCCCCCACTCCCCAACTCCTCCAACAAATACAGGATTTCTGGCTCCTTTTATACATGTGGCCACTCCCCAATTAGCACCAATTACCTAACTGGGGAATGGCCACACCTGTGCTGGCAGAGACAGATTTAAACCAATTCTAATTATAATAACCCTGCCAATCTTACATTCCCACACACTCTACATGGGCATGGTTTCCACCCTGCCACACAAACATTATTCAGAAACAGAAAGCATACACCACCTATAACCCAACCACTACCAATATTGGTGGTGTAAAGCTACTTATAATGATCAAGTTAGTTTGCTTACCTACACAGTCCACACTAAACAGGGTTACAGAAGCAGGAATAGAAGATTCATCCAGGGACTGCAGGCCTCGCAGCACTAACCTCACCATGGAGGCTTTGATGCTCTCTGGCAGGAAGGAGAGAAAGTAGACAGGGACGTACATAGCGTAACGCAGTTTGCACAGCACAGGAGTCATGAGCTTGCCTTGGGGAGACAATGCCATTCGCTCTATAGTTGGGAAAAGTAGCAGAGATTTCAGAACCTGTAGGAAAAATAAAGAAAAAAAAAACACGAATTCTAAATGATCATTACAACTATCACTGCTACTACTTCTACTGCCTCTGGCACCATATCAAATTTTAGAAATATTGCTCTTTTTGTCTTCTTTTGAAGTGGTGCAGTTTGTCAGATACATTAATAAACGAAAGGTAATTACATGCTGCCTGAAATACCAGGGTTGCTGGGGGCTGGTAGCTTAGTTACACTGGAAACTTGTGTCACACTCCCCTGACATTGCTAGTGAGATGTGAACTGTAGGTGTGGCCACAAGAGGGCACTGCATAGGAAAGGAGTCTTCTGATAAAAACGGATGGCTCACACTACCACAACACAGGAATGCCTGTTTTTCAAGTGCCCTAACCATGAATTGGAGCGCATCCTGCAATTCAGGATCTCTCAAAGGAAAAGGCACTACTGAAAATACACAGACAACAGAAAGTAAGGCCTCAAACAACAGACAGACACATGGACAGATTGTGTGCATGCATCATGCATCAGTGCAAAAAAATAAAAATAACCCCAACATTAATACTGAGTAAGGTTTAATGTATATCATTTTATCAGAAACTAATAACAATAAATGAGGAAAACTACAATCATGTTCCCTATTGCTGTTGTATGCAAATTCTTAATTCTGAAGCCATGAAGCCCACCCCACATATTATAAGGCCTTGTAACCAAGACCACCCAGTTGTTAGAAAAAAAATATATATTGAGAGCTACAAAAATAAAATAGCAAAAAGGAACAACTATTCTATCTTCAACAGAGACAGAACCTGAACCTGCACATCACACATACGGGATTAAATTGATGGGCAAATACTTCAGGACACCACGCCCTGGCAATCTGCAGTTTGAATTATGTTCTCTTGGAGAACTGGCAAAAACTGGACCAAAGTGTGATACAGACCATCACTGATTTATTCAATGCCCAGGAGTCTTTAGACACTAGAGACCAATGAATGAAAGACAGTAGCGATAAGTAGTGTTTATGTTGTCTATTTCCAGTCTTACAGACTACAGCAGCCATAAATATTGAGAGAAGTGTGTCTGACAAATGCTATTTGAGTAATCTGCTTTTCTACAGTACATTTAGCAGAATGTTCCTAAGTTTCAAGTGTAAGCCATGCATCATTTGAAATGGAGGCCGATCATGTGAGAAACCTGCCTCTAAACCGCCAAATAAATAAATAAATAAAATAAAATAAACCAGCCTGCAGCCCTGACATCCTTTCACTATTATTGTTATGGGGGAAATTATTTAAGACATCCGGGAAAGACTATATTTGGAAAAAGCATTGCAGAAAAACAAACAGCAGGAAAACATGTAATACATGTAAAACATCTGAATGGACACTGAACCTCTTGCTGCAGAATTAACACATTTGCCAGTACTGCAACATGGAATACTGTGCAAAACAAACTATAACATAAAGCTAATCACTGTTCTGTTCACTTAAGTAATTAAAGGTACTCTTAGTATCCCTGAACGCTTTGTAGTGCATATGTCAAAGTAGAGTAATAAATGTCAATATAAATAAGGGTGTTCAGATAATATCTACATGTTTATTGTATACATACTGAAACAGACCTGTTTTCATTAATAATCATACTCACTTCCTTTATTTCTGGACTCAAGACTGAAGACCTTCTTTTATTAATGTTTTCTCACATTTCTGTTCCTTTACTCAGTGGCCTCACTCTATCACTACACTTCACTGAAAAAAACAGCTTGGAGAATTTGAGGATGAAATATCCCAACACTTCTATACAGGAAGCACCTGCCAATGAGCAGTCTAGTCATTAGCAAGCAACTGATGGCAAATACTCTGCAGTTACTTCACTTCTTTTTTCCAGTCCTGCTGAGTGTACATTTGTCTTCCCTTTCACAAGATGTTCAACACCTTCATCACCTATATTAAGTTACACAATTTAAAAGTAATAAACTGCAACTGAACACTGACATGGACAGCACTTCACTTTTAGTGACCTAAGTAAAAACATTATTAAGATTCCAAGGGTAATTATAGTACAAGACCCAAAATAGTACCTGCAATCACACATTTTGGTGAATGCTGTGATTAAGGTACTGTATAAACTGGTTATTGTTTTTTTCCAAAATATTCTAGCATGCTGGCTTAACTTGCATTTTGCAAGTGCACAGGCTAGCATTTTAAAATCATTTTCATTGATTGCTCTCTCAATAACAGTGAGATTGAAGTTATAATTCTTTATGTGCATTTAAACCTGTCAAACTCTCGGTTCAGACCTCTTATTCTTCCTGGCTCAAGAAAGTGTGCAGCTGCAAACAAATTACTGTTTACTGTCTGTGCTGGTGGACGGTTAAAGTGCAGTTTACGACAAACACATTCATTTATCTTTACTGTATCCCGTGTTGTCCATATTGCAGCAATTTTTTCTCAACATACTTAATAGTTTTGATATAGAGGATATAGAGTCAGCAATATAACACAACCGGACACAGCAAAGTAATGTAATGTAATACAATGTAATGCATTTCTTTCAAAGTTTGTTGGGTGTTCTATAACACTTTAAGCTCCAATACACTGTAAACCTCTGATTGTCTTCTATCTACTATCTAATAAAAACATCTACTAATTTGAATTTAATCTCAATAATATCTACGATGTAGAGTGGGTAGTGGGAAGAGTGGGTAGGGTTGGCAGAGCTTTGACTGTTCAGACAGGATTGTTCAAAACTGGGTAAAGGCTGATTTAGAGAAAAATGATATCGAACCACTCAGAATTATTGCAAACACCATAAGATAATGGGGAAGTTAGGCCAGAATAAAGAAACAATTAAAGCTATTTACTCTTTAAAGTAATTTTCTACATAATATTATCCGGCAATCACCTAGAAACACTCTATATTATAGAGAAGTCAACTAAGAGATACTATTTGAGGACAGAGTGTTCCAACACCATACAAGTTCAACTATCTCCTATTGTAAACAGATATAAACATTACAGTTTAGTAGTGCACTTAACTCTCGGGATTGCAGGTTCTTTTAAACAGTGTGAATATATATATGTCTGTCGAATATAACACTTACATTGATATATTTCAAATAGCCACCCATGCATACGTTTATTTTTTCATTTGTTGCCCTGGCAGAAATAAAAAGCTATCATCTGTCAGGTGAAACCCACTACATTTTTCAAAGATAACATAATGATGCACTTAATGGTGATCTACAGCCCAAATATGACACAATGTCACATTTATCAAAATTTCTCATTTATGCTGCATGCTGGAACCTGCAGGCACAAATCAGTGAGGTCAAGAGAATCTACTCTATTAACACAGCTGTGTAGAAAAAGTATCCAAGGAACTGTGGATGACAAAACAGACAAGATTTTCTGGTGTTATTCCCATATCAAAGTAAGCCCTTCTAGCCAGTGTCTCCCTGACTACTTTCAGGCAACATTTTAGAGCATTCCACATAATTAATTTGAACCTTGCATGCATTATTCCATGTACTACAAAAAAATGTACCTCATAAATTACAAGAGGCAGTACTTTTCAATTACATTTCACAACATCATATTAATAGCAAAACATATTTAACATCACATATTCATATATTGAAAAACAAAGAAAACACTTACCTATGACTGCATATTCCCGACAGAAAACAAAAAAAAATAAAACTCAGTCGTCTAGCATTCCGTCTATCTAACTTTACTTTCATTTTCAAACTTGCTGTATTGGCTACAACTAAATAAAACTATCCCTGATTGGTTGTTGAAGCCTGATTTAAAGATGAACCAAAAGCTCTTGACAAGCAGCGTTAACTTTGACGTCATACGTAACATTGAAACTTAAGGCTTGCATAGCATTTTGCAGCAGTTAGATACACAATTAATTTAGTATTCTGTTTTTAAAACAATTACAATAAAACAGTACATGTGTACAGACCAGCAGCTACTGTATGGAAATCCTTGACAACATTTATTTAAGGATTCTGGCAAACAATAAGCAATGTAGGCCAAAAAGTCGGTCTCTCAGAGGTGAAAGAACGTCTGACATGGGACACAGGTGATCTTTGATGTGTAAAGCAGCAGTTTTGATGAGAAACAGTTCATCTCCAGTGGGCTGAAGAATGTATCCAAAAGGATGCGGCTGGTTTTCTGAAAGAAAACCTTCTTGGCAAAGGAAAGCAAAATATATGGTTGGATTTAGTCCAGTATACAAACCAATGTTTTTGTTTTATGTTTGAATTCTTAAAATGTATTTTAAACACTGCTGGGGCTGTTTAAAAAAAACATATCACAAAGGTCAGTTCTTCAGTATTTAGTTATTTGGTGCTTTGAAATGAAATGTCAGAATGTGAAAGCTGATATCCAAAGTTTGCCTGAAAAGATATAAAAAGGCCAAAGGCTAATTTTAATGCTCTACTAAACAGTATATAACTACAAGGCAGACTTGTAGGACTCGAGTCTGGGACTCGGAAGCGAGTCACATTTTTCATGACTCGGACTCGAGTCACGGGCGCAAAAGACTCAGACTCGACCTTGTGTGACTCAGACTCGAACATTTGGGCTCCGTGACTCAGTGATATTAAAGACGAGTCCTTTTTTATTTTTCATTACACAAATAATATTAGTTACTAGAAAACCTGTGCACAATAAAAACCTACCCAACAAAATATTATCCAATCACTGGTTAGCCCTGTTGTCTTTGTAGCCAGTCATAGTAAGAACAAGAAACTGGAAGCGAGTTAGGTTGCAGCGTGTCCACCTCCCCCCCCCCCCCCCCAACCCAACCCAACCTCCAACCCCCAACCCAACCCAACCCCCAACCCATCTGCAACTATCGCAGACCAAGTTTTTTTTATCTTCTTTTGCATTAAGTTCTATAAGGAATCAATGATGTAAGCAAGTAAGTACTTATTTCTCTTTACTACTTTAAACCGTGTTCTAAGTTTAAGTACTGTAGAAATACATTTCTAAAACTGCATTCTTGAAAAATAAGTAATTAAATTTTGAGTTTACTAAAAACAAAAACAAATGTAAAATAATAATCTTATAAATTACTTTTAGAGCTCCTTAAATCATATCAGAAAGTCGCTATGTGATTAAATATTTTTTTATGTGCTTTGCTTGTAATCTCCACTTGTTCCCAGCACACGCCATCACTGTTTGCAAGAAACGTCAATAAATTCACCTGGCAAATTCAGTCAAAAATTGCTTACCGTCAAACAGTCAGATATATCAGACTGATCAGTAGGACTGATTCATAGCAAAAAAAAAAAGAACGACAGAATAACTTAATACCACTTAATCTACCAAAACGGAAATGACTTATGGATGCGGGAAAAACACATTAACAATACGCTGTGCAGCGTCAGCCTAGAAATCTGTCTTGTGTTAACTTCATTATTATTATTATTATTTATTTCTTAGCAGACGCCCTTATCCAGGGCGACTTACAATCGTAAGCAAATACATTTCAAGTGTTACAATACAAGTAATACAATAAGAGCAAGAAATACAATAACTTTTGTTCAAGCAAAGTATAAGTGTGACAAACCACAATTCAATAATACAGCAGATAATAGTGATAGTTACATCAGGATATGATTAAATAGTGATAGTTACATCAGGATATGATTAAATACAAAGTACTACAGGTTAAACACTTGGCAGATTACAGTATTCTGAAGTACAGGATTAAATGCAGTAAAATAGGGGGCAGATAAGAGCAAAATAAAGCACATTTACATGAAGGGTGATAGTGTCCCAGGATACAAACAGAGGAGTTCTACAGGTGCTCTTTGAAGAGGTGAGTCTTAAGGAGGCGCCGGAATGTGGTCAGGGACTGTTTTTGTTCCATTATGAACCTACACAAAGGGGAAATACCAGGGGTGGCCGGTTGCAGTATTCGCTTGCTCGCCGAACCCCCAGTCTCTTATTAATGAACTGCGCTTCCCTTCTTCTGGTTGATGTGGGTTTTGTGCATTTCATTTCCCCCTCTCACGTGACACTGGCACATCAACAAGACTGGACAGTGCTTCCTCCACTGAGATTGCCCCCCTGGACCCCACCTCCTCACCTGCATCTGAGGTGTGAACACCCAAACATTTTGGCCACAAACCGCCTATGTAGTGGTACTCAGCACACCGTGCATGCCTTCAGCTAATAAAGCAGGGAAGCGCCCATTCAAATCTGATAAGCTATGCTGTTTTTAGTCTTTCATATTTTTTTCATTTAATTTATAATATTTTCCAGTCTTTTACATTGTTTTTAATGTAATTTATCATATTTTTCCACCATTAAGAAAATAGTATACAAATATTTATCATATGCAATACATTGGTCTTGTACATTTGTTTTTTTTACTTGTGCAACTTTGCGGTGGACTTCTCGTGAATTGTTTATTTCTTTTTAGAGAAATTAATTGTCTGTTGTCAGTTTAAGTTTGCAAAAAATAATGTATCATTAATGATAAATGTACCTCTAGACAATAGGAAAACACACATCAGATCGCAATTGATTGCACATGTACCAAAATCTGACAGCGCACAACTTGCAATCTGACATCGTACCACTTTCTAACGCTACAATGGCTCTATGGTCCTGATCATGGCTCCTATCAAAGTGAAAAACAACGTCCACAAACTTGAACTTGAAGCTTATCTATAAACTTCAGGTACAGTCAAACAGTATTCCAATTCCAAATGAAAAGAAGATAGCGACAGATCAGTTGAAAAAGGCATGCAAATAGAACAATCTAGCTAGAAGAAATACATCGAAAATATTTTTTTGTATTTTTATTTTTTATTATTTGTGCCTTTTTCCTTAGTGATATCAGACAACCTTCGTTAGGTAAACTGTTCCCTCACTACTACCACTAGTTTAATGAAAATTGATTTGAGTTTGTTTCAAGGACTCAGACTTGAGACTCGAACTCGAGGTTTGAGGACTTGACTACAAGTCTGCTACAAGGTAAATGTACAATATTTAGGTATTTATCCACACAATATGATCTGTGTGACATTGCATTCCAATTTATCGACAATAAACATAACTTTCAAACACATTATCGACAATTCAAAAGGTGCAGAGGGATGAACAACATTTTATACAGCATGCTATTTTTCGGAATTTTTGCTTGTTTGTTGTTAAAACCAGTCTACTCACACTATCGCCAGGTCAAATCAGTTTATTCAAACACATAACTTGACTCTTAGGCAGGTTGAAACAGCTAAACAGTTAAAAAAAAAAAAAAAAAAAAAAAAAGATATACTTACAGCATTAGAAGCTGAATGAACTCACTTAGCTGAAAGCTTTGTATTTCTTTGTCTCTTCAAAAATACTGCTTGTAAAAACACACTGCTATAGTCATTCTCCTGGGAACTTTATCTCCATTCAAATAGTTCTCTAAATTAGAGCCTTTTCTCCACCTTTTCTTACTTGACGTTTACTAGAAATTTAATTTCACTTCTGACAAAAACACTTTCATTAAAATGTCTTAACAGCAATAACAACAATATGCCATGTGTATAAAATATTATGGTTCATAACATCCCAGCTGTGGCGAAGAACATAAAAAATATACAATTATTTTTGTAGACAATAAATTGGATTTAGTACTTTACTTTCAAGAAAACTGGATTTTTAAAAATGGTATAACCAGAAAAGTAGTGTTATTCAGTACACAGCAATGTAGACCACAATTCATCTGTCCAGCAACTACACGATAACATCTACTGTACAGTACCTACATATTGTGATAGCATCCTGTGGGAGATAAAAACATGCTTGTTTTGTCATGAGGTTCTGTACTTCCACATCCTGTTCTTTGGGGCTATTCTTTGGGCATAGGTCTGCTTGGGGTTACTTCTTGGTGTACAGTGAAATTGACCTGTTTTTCTTACTGTACATATGACCACGTAACATGTTTTTGAAACACCTCTCACAAGTGTAAAGAGCTAGCTTCCTCATCAGCTGGGATCCTATGAATCTGTTTGATGTGGAATAACACAGATTTTCAATGCTGTCTGAGAATTTTACATTTGGAGCAGGGCAAAAAACATGCAAGGCTTTGTTTGTTGGTTTGATACACTTCTCATATATAATCATCAACACAGGCAAATTTGCTTTACATTTACGTAAACATATTTGTTCAATAAAACTGCTTCTGGTGTACAGAGGTCAAGGTTGAACGAGGCGAATCCTGTGTTAACTGTTACTCAATAGTACTGCTTGTGTATTTATTTTATTATATTTATTTTAATTGCAGAATAACGCAGATTTGTATTGTTTTTTATTGGATTTTTTTTTTTTTTTATTGTGGAAAACTAGGATCCCTGCTCCTTAGATATGCTGAGCAAATCTTTCTTTCTTTCTGACATCGTATCTCATTTTAAATAATCACATTTGATAATTCAGTCCATATAAGCTTCATGAATAAACAAAATTACAAACTATATTAAAGAGTACAAACATCAAGTTATCCACTAAACTTACCATTTGGCATGCAAGGATTGCTGAATTAAACAAATGTAAAAATAAAACATGTTGCATGTGGAATGCTTGGGAAGCCCAGAGAAAAACCCCACTGAACACTGTTTTAGATTAATATTAAAGGATGTTGGCATTTCAACTTCCACATGAATAGAACCACTGAGCTAGAAGTGGGATTCGCTTTTTTTTTTTTTTTTTAATCGACCGTATATTTTTATAAATCCTGATTAAAGTCATCTAGAGAGTTATAAATGCTTGGAGTGAAGGGTATATGTATTTCATATACCAGCTTTACTTCCCATAACCAGCTCCAGAGATACAGGACGTTCAGAATGTTTGTCTAGCTATGCTGTCCAACCAAAACAAGAAAAAAAATGACATTGCTTAAAGAGTAAATAGCAGGGTTCTGAAAAATATAGTGTTATAAGTCCCCACGTGTTGCTACAACTATTTAAATAATATATCTGTAATTTTTCTTTTCGTTGTTACTATCCTGACAAGTTTTTACAGTAATAAATTTAAACTCTCGCTCAAAGGTATTTTCAAGATGTCTGCTGAGTGGACTCGGGTTTGAGATCAGAAGTGTGTCCTCTCTCTGATCACTGACAGGAGGCAATTTTTCTTTTCATACCCGAATTTATAAAGAGACACGCCCAGTGTTCCCAGAATGTGCTCCGGGCTCCAAAATTGGAGTCGGAAGAGTCTGTTGGAGCTTGGAACAATCATGGAGTAGAGGAAACAGTTGGATTACACCATGACAAACTACATTTCTTCTATATGAACTATAGTAGTATATGAACATTACAAATGTCTGCTTCTAGGGCTAACATCACGGTTGAGTGTAGTAGTAGATAGTTCCCAAGAGGGTGTGCAGTGACGTGTAGGACACACCCCAGTGAAAGTGACGAGCGTGTGGTTTCAACCGAGGGACTATTTGGATGAGAAAAAAAAAAAGTTATTTTACATGTTGTAGCCTACTGTACATGTAGTATAACTTGCTATTGTGTCCAACTAAAACAATAAACATGGCTTGCACTTGTTTTTACTGTATATTGCAAAACAAGGCCCAAGTTTTCTCCCATGTTAGCCACATTACTCAGAAATGAATATGGCGTGTAACCCTGTTGTTGTCAATTGCTATGCATTAACTATTTTAGCAGTGAGTGATTGGATTTATTTTTTTAAACATCTAGTAACACTGCATGTCTAAAAGATTGCATGAAAACAGAAATAGTATTAACATCATATTATTATAATTTATATTATATTTAAAGGTTATTTGCTACTCTTTCTTAACTCGATGGCTGTCCCTAATTGCTTGTGTGCAAAGGCTGTGTGAGCAGTGGGAAGACTTAACTGATTATTTCCAGCTGCTTGTCCCACAAGAAAAAAATAGCATCAGTGGAGAGTGGTGAAAGAAATGAAGAACCCATACAACTACCTGTACTACACTGGCCTCAACTACTAGCTAGGAAAGATCACAGAGGTTAATGTAGTGCTGCAGGGAAATACTGACCTCTGTAAGTCAACAACAACTCTGCTGGATCTTCTGCATACTCTGATAAGCGCAGTCTCCCCTGGTACACGGAAGCCGGCTGATTTCTGGCAAAAGGATGTGTCACAGTTGACCCTGCTCATGTCACAGTCTGTTTATCTTGGCATAGATTACATGAAGCAAAGGTAAAGTTCAGATGTCTGAACTGAATTTGTTGAAAAAGTCCTTCTTCAAAATGATTCAAACCACAATCAAAACTTTACAAACGAAAGTTGCCAACCAGCACCTTACAGCAAACAAGCTAGAACTACTAAGCCCGTCACTTACAAGTTATTCTGATGGGTCTGTGTCCTGCCTTCCTACCATTTGTGAAGGGAAGGCGCAGCCAACTGATGATCAGTGGAGATTACTGCCACATCTTAAAGTCTTAATGTTCCTGTTGAGCAGGAGTAGCTAGCTGCCATAAGCATATTGGATCAAGTTTGGTGGTTTGAGAAATGCAGCAGGTACACTTCTGACTGCAGAGTTGGCAGACTTCATGCTGACTGTACTGTCACTACCCCATGCTAGCGCTGAAGTTGAGCAGGTATTTAGCCAAGTAAACTTGGTTAAAACAGACTTGCGCAATCGTCTCCTTGACAGTACAGTTGATCAGCTGCTGAATGTGAAGTTTGGATTACGACGGGCCAAGATGTGTTAAACCTTTTAGCCATCAGCGGAGATGAGTCAATCCATGAATAGTTACATTTATGAGACTAGTAAAGTGGAGGAAGCTGAAGTAGAGAAAGAAAACATGGATATTGCAGAGTGATTGTAAAAAAAATTAATAGACTGCCAGTTACCTGAAAAGGTTTTTCCTGACATTTGCTTCAATATTTTAATATTTCAGTTTTTTTCTTTCATGTTTCTAAAGTACAAAACAAAAACTACAAAACTGCAAAAGAGAAAAAGGAACTGATTACCTAGTTTAATAAAACTCTAAGATGTTATTTTTGTAATGATTTATCAAAAGAAATTACAAATTTATTGATAGAGTACTGCATTGTTGTACAGTTGTTAAACAAAAAAAAGGATGTCAAATCTTTCTTGTGTTGGGTTTGAGTAGTGATATTACATACATATTTAGAGTAGTTATGTATACCTTAATGTAAAAATAAGACAAGTTGAAATGCGGTAACCTAATAAATACTTTCCCGACCTAGTCGTTTAAATAATATTATCAAACCATCCGATTTATTTACATTTGAAAAGTACAAACATGGGTCTTTTTCTTCATATCGGCTTCAGGCAAAGTGAATTTTCTACATCCTGATGGCGTTGTATCTAGATATAGACAGATAGATAGTTAGCTATATAGATAAATAGATAGATAGATAGCATAACGCTACTCTTTAAATTAATCCCTTTCAGTCGTGATGGGATTGAAATCCAGTTTTGGGACAGCCGGCAACCAGCGCTATTGAAATAGTTCCTGATGCCTCTGAATTGATAGAGCATACCCATCACCTTCAGAAAATAAATGATGCACTTCATTCATTGCAGGCTGACCTGCATCTGTCTTAATATTCATATCGGATTGCCACAGCGTTGACCTTCTAATTCTCTGCACCTCAATCCACTTGAAGGATGCAATTGTCTGGCAAGAAATCTCAGAAAACCCTGCAAATTTTGTACACTCCATGCTCAGGTGTGTTCCAGCTCCCCTTATGGGAGTGGGGATGGTTGAGGGCCAGCTCCAAGGGTGAATAAGAGTAATACCTGACCAGTAAGCGGTCTACATTACATACAATATCTGTCCTGATCCACACATACAGCATGCATGGCCACACAGTACATTACTACAACTTTTGAGGGGCATTTAGTGATAAGAAATAACACTTACAAAGGGTGCAAAAAGGTTGCAAAGACATATGGGAGTTATCCTAGTAGTTTGCTCTTTTGAGGACCACTCAATCTACTTCATCATATGCTGCTCAGTCCGGGGTATTTTAAAGGAAACCCTGTTGATTCACTTACATTAGATCATGTTCATCCAGCTCCAACACCATTGCTCTCAGCACTGACTTTGTGTTTTTCTACAGTATCTTAATCCCAGTGATAACATCACTTAGTTTGCACGTTACCATTAACAATGTTTATTTGTATCTGAACTCGGCTCCCACTAATTGCTTCAGTGTGAAAAATTAAACCTGTCCCTCAGAAGTCAATGAACAATGTTCTCATCTGCAACGGATAATCACAGAGGCTTGTTTTGTTTACTCAAAACTTCAGTCTTGGAGTATGTTTTTTTTTGGATGCGATTGTACTTCTACTAAACAGATGTACAAGTATACAATATGATTTAATGAAAATTGTAGTATTTTTCTTTTTCTTCAAGACAGCTTTCAACCATAAATATTATGTTGTGCAAAATAAAGCGGTGGAAATAGCCAGTACCCTTTAATACAAAAAATGAGCAATACTTTGTCTGCTGCTCACAATGGGAAATGGGAAATCTTGTAGGAAGCGGTTCACAGGTGGCGACAAGCTCTTCTCTCCTTTTTATTGTGGAAATTAGAGAACATAGTAAACCCCCCCAAAGAAAAAAGAAAGAAAAACACACAACTAGAGCAGACAATTCATTTTACATTTTTAAATGTCTTGGTGAAAGCAATTAAAAAAAGTTGACATTCACCTCAGGAAGTCTGGGTTTGAATCCCATATAGTTCCCAAGGAAAATGTTGCTGGTGTCAAATTATACCTCAGTGAACAGTATTCTACATTCACAAAACAACCTCACAGGTTGACACAATTGGCACTGGGCAATTCAGGCAATCATAACAGGAACCTGGTCTTGTTACTGGATTAGCATACAACCTGTGCAATTGTTAATCATGGGAGACTTCAATCGGTAGGTACTAAAAAGGTATTTAAAAAAAAAAATGTGACAATTCACATCACATGGATAAAAGCCCAACCATGTATTATTACAACCAATATTAAGAGAAAAATCATATGTGTTCTGTTTAAATAGCTTTGAAGAAAACACTGAAAACTATTAATCAGAGGTCTATGTCCACCCATATGAAATGTACAGTGGCCATGAATAATAATGAAGTGTTTGTGCTCGGGCGTCTGCTAAGAAATAAATAATAATAATAATAATAATAATAATAATAACAACCTTGTTTTATCCATACCCCCCCCCCCCCCCCCTTCACTGAAACATGAAACCTGTTAACAGTAAATGTATCCTTTTCTTTTGACAGCAGCTGACCAAGTGCGGCTGGGACAGAGATTTCCAAGCTAAGGAAAATCAAATTAAACGGGTGTCAATCATACTTGCACTTTCCTATTATCTCCATCCTTCTTAGTCATAGCATGTTGTCCACTTAGCTGGACAGAAACGACTCAGACTGAAAATAGCGAAACCTGTTGTATATGTTCTGAGCCCCTGAAAACTCAACGTCGAAAAGGAGCAGATAACAACAGTAGTTGGAAACTTAATTCTCCCAGTCAAAAGCTTCTGGACTACTACCAAATTTAAAAACATCTTTAATCATTACACCAGCAACAAAGACAATGTTCCATTCCTCTGAGAGTGTAAGACATTACATACCCAATTCTTTATCATTGTTCATGAATCAGTGGCATCCATTGTTTTCATGATTCTTTTCTCCTTTGGACCACCTTTTGCAGTGCTTAAGCATACTTTTACTGACCCTGCAATTACAAGCTGGAACCGGACACTTCAGATCATCTCTTATTTATTTATTTATTTTTTTACTTCTGTTCCTGTGCTTAGCAACTGCTGAATCTCAGTTCTCTTCTCAGAACTGAGTCAGTGAAATTGGATAACCAAGCATTATGGAGATCAGAAAGTAGCATGAGGAGGAATATGATGTTTGACACGTTATCACGAGGATTAGGTTTTTATCACTCATCTGTTACGGTACATTATGCCTGCTTAGCTGTGATTAGAGTACAACAATACACGGTGAAATTTATACTGAAGAGAAGACAGGTTGGCACATTTTCACTCTAAATACCAGAATGTCATGGAAATACCCTTTAAATTAGGGTATTGAGAGATGTTTTATCCAAAGTAATGACAGAAGCCAATTACACTATCTAAAATACAGAAAGAGAATGTTAAGTGGCCATAACTCGCCTCAGTTACTGAAGCAAAAATTGTTCATTTTTTAGTTGTGATTTACAGACCAGTTCACCACAGAATCTACTGATTCACCAGTATTATACACCAGGATACCTAGTTATTTACAGAATCTACTGATTCACCAGTATTATACACCAGGATACCTAGTTATTTACAGTAGTAAGCAAGGGAACAACAAACAAGCAACAAACCTTCGGGCCCCAGTTATTCTGCATTTATCTGTTCCATCTCAGATAAACTAATTTAAAACTGTTTCACCTACAGTAGTTGTCAGCCATATTGTTAAACTACTAATATTTTTGCAGTGGAAATCAAGCTAATTCAAACTGATCTGACTGCAGGACACACCGCAGTAGTCACAACCAGTTCCTTCTCAAGAAACATTTTGGGTGCATGGCACATACATAATAATTCTGAGACGCCAGTTCCAGCTGCCTACAATACAGCAAACTCAAGTCCTTTATGTACATGTGAATAAACCAGCCACGTGAACGATACTTATGTGCCCATAACCATAAGGGAATCCATTATTCCAAAATAAATAACCAGGATAAGGGTAACAGGAGTTTCTTATTATCACACATCATATGTTAAAGACAAAATCATGTGTATTTGTTTCTTGGCAGCAAACAAACTTGAACAAAGCAATGTGGTTGGAGCAGAGCTTTTTATATTGCAAACTTCAATATACAATATGCTGCACCATGCCAGGCCCTGTGCTGTTGTTCTGGTTCACATAACCCAGAATGGAAATGTCTTCAGTTTTCCAGCCAGCATTTTTAATGTTAACATCTATTTGACCAGGTGTACAGAGTTGATGCTGGGGCCATTGTTACTTCAGATACTAAAAATGCAAGCTTATGTTTTAAAGGTAATGTGTTTCAAATATAACAGAGGTATGCAACCTGGGAACTGTGAAACTATACTTAATGAGAGCCTACTTAAATGGTCAAAAATAAGAGACTCGAAGTACAGTAATGAGTAGGTTAGTGTTGAGTTTTCAGCAACTACATGACAGAATGAAGTTCAACTACCTACATTTTGTTGCCAAAAAAACACCATATTTTTAAAAAAAACTAATTTTACTGACATTACATGCACAATTCTGTTTAAAATCAACTGGCTTCCTACATCCGAATGAAGGGCACAGAATGACTTAACAGCAGGCAGCTTTTTTTGTTTGCAATATTTCCCATGAAGTGGCAGCTCAGAGCTGTCTAGACAAATTCCTCAAAAAGAGTAAACAATCTTTCTGAAACATAGTTTCAGTAAGCATAAAGGTCCTTATTTTGTAACAAGGCCCGTTTTCTGAGAGGAATACAAACAAATGTAACAACTTAAATCTAGCAATAAATCTGCCTTTGCACTTAATTCAAAATAGGCCCCAAAATATATGGTGCATTAAGTGTATTTTAATTCTTCAATTTCTTTCACTAGATGTTGCTTGCAAGACAAGATGTTACCATATATATATATATATATATATATATATATATATATATATATATATATATATATATATATATACATATGACTGTCAAGGGATTAATAAAACTAATCTCGATTAAAAATATTAATCTTGGTTAATCTCGGTTTTAATCGCATATTTAATTGATACAATTACTACATCCATCTAATTTAAATTTGTTTTATTACTGTGATATTATTATAAGTATCCTTAACTATAAATAAAATCATTCAAAATGTATTTATTTATGTATTTATTTAACCAGGAAATGTACCCTCTGAGACGGTCACTAAAATTTACTAGGGGCAGTCATTTAGAAATTACAAATACAAACAATACAATAAAACGTGCGCTTGAGGCATTCTCAGCAGCATACAGAGATCAGAAAACACAATCAATAGGATAGCTATTTTTAACTGTGATTCTGGACGGAAATAAATTAGTTTTCTTAAATAAAATGATAAATGTGTAACTACGGTAAGCACTTCTAGGAAATTAACTGTTAATTGTGAAAAGAACATAAAGAAACTTTGTCATCATATCCCAAAACTGCAAACTAACAAGAACAATTGGTAGGATTTACATACTATAAAAAAAACAACAGCAACGCAGCCTACTCCTTTAAAAAAAAAAAAAAAAAAAAGAAAAAAAAGTCTTATATTATCATAATTAGCTTGATTCATGGGCTTGCAGCGATCCTGAATTTCTGTTGAAACTGGTGGGTTTAATTTGTTGTTGTATTGTTATTGTCTGTAGCAGAAGAGCTGCTCTTATATTTTGAGAAGTGAAGGTGTGTTCAGCACGCAGAAGACTAGATGTACTCGTGTGTGATACTGGAACTCACTTTGACAGTAGACAAGTAAGCATCTTTCTGTCCAGTGAGCCGTCAGAACATATATAAAAAAAAAAAAAAACGTCCATTCATTTTTAGTGCTTTGCTTTATTACGCGGTTCAGTGACTAACTTTCTATTTAAACAATAACTGCACTCAGACACTCAATCCAATGTTGCCGCAGCTGGGATTGAAGTATGGTGTGCCAAAAGGTTCAACACACAGCAATGCGATTGTGAGGGTGAGACCCTCACTGTCATATTGAATTGCCTGTTATTGTGATTATTATTGTGATTGTTATTCTACTGGCAATACAGCCGTTAGGTATTGTGCATGCTGTTGATCAAGTGTGTTTGATATATGACGGTGTATTGCACTATTTAGATTTGGGGCGCTTCCCTTAATAAAGTTGCCATAGTTATACGGAACAAGGGTTTTGTTATAGCCATATGTTCGGTAATCTTGCAAGAGAAAGGATAATGCTAATTTTCAGTCTTTACTGGTAATAGTTGACAACTAGAAGTTGCCAGCAACTTTACAGCTTCCAAGGAGTTATTGTGAAATTTAAGAATTTGGATTGGTTGCCATTCACTCAGTTGTAGACACTACTCTGTGAAGTTTCAACAGTTTTTGTTTAACAATGTTTATTTTATGCACAACATATGCAACTAGAGCAATGGTGAAATTTGACTGGCCCACGGCAGCCATGTTTTTTACTGTAGCAACTTTATTTGGGCAAACTTTAAAGAAAACCATACTTAGATCATGTATGCCAAGTTTTGCTACGATCAGATTAGCGGTTTTGGAGAAGATATTTGTGTGTTAATTAGGTTATCCAACATGGCCGCCATACCACTGAACCAATCAGCTTCATTTCGAGCACAGTGCATCTTGGACAATCCCTAACTATGTACTCTGCGATAAGTGGTTTCCGACAAGCTGTTTGTAAACTGTCCACTACTTGTCGTAAAATCCAATATGGTGTAACGGGGGCGAGGCGCCCTGTACATTGATTTGTTTATTTATTTTCAGAACGGGGTCTCCTCCTCCGCCCCTGTGCAGTTTATTATTTTGTATTTGTTTTGTTGTATTGTTATGATTTTATAGTATGTAAATTTGACGGCGTAGCAGCATTTGTTATTGTTTTGTTTTATAGCGTGGATCCCCCACAGATTAACCTCCTTTTCAAAATACAGCACACTGGTGTCAAAATTTGAAATGCATTAAGGTGAGTAATAAACTGACTCCATTGTGATTTAGCAGTTGGTTCAAACAATTTAACAGCAAATGCTGGAATGTTTGTATAATTCTGTGTAAATAAATATAAAGCTATAAAGAAGGGATAAAACTATTAATAGGACAACAGTTTATTTTCATGCTGGGTTGTTTTTTGGATGATGATGATGATGATGATGATGATGATGATGATAATAATACTACGATACAAATGTTACTTATATAGCGCTCTTCATGCAAGCATTCCAGGGCACTTTACAAAAGTAATATACAAAAGCATGTGTCTAATATATAATCCAGCTAGAAATAAACAGACCCAAACAAATACGTTTTCAAACAGGATTTAAATGATTCAATTGTACTAGCATTCCTGATATGAATCGGGAGCAAGTTCTAAAGACGAGGGGCATTATAACTAAATGCCCTGGCTCCGAATTTTAGGGACAGTCAGAAGATTAGCATTTTCCGATCTCAGGGAACGACCCAGGACATATGAGGTCAGCAGATTTTGAAGATAAGAAGGTCCAAGACCATGTAAGACCTTATAGGTAATAAGAAGAACTTTAAAATAATAATAATACCACCAGTAATAACACAAACAAATGAGATGGATGCAGTAATTGTATCAATGAAATATGTGATTAGACCCAATCGCAAGATTAATCATGATTATTTTTTTAATTGCTTGACAGCCCTAATATAGATTATATATAGATTATATATATATATATATATATATATATATATATATATATATATATATATATATATATATATATATATATATATATATATATATATTATTACACAGCAGTTTTCCTTTTTCTCAAACTTTATAGTATATATATATATATAAAAACATATTCCTACCTGAAGATCTGGATCCCTTTTCATCATTTCCAGTATAATGTAACACCCAATGGAATGGCCAATCAGCACAAGCTTTATGTTTCTGGGTACATACTGCTTCAGGAATGCCAGTTTGTGTTCAATTTGTCCATTCAGTCCAAAGACATCCTCCAACTCTATGATGTCGGTATCTGATAGGGAAACAAGCAGCTGGTATCAATGTGTTTATATATATATTTTCAGGGGGTAAAATGCAACATTACCTTGAAGTCATGGGTAATCTCTATAAATACTGTACATCTTTAATGGTAATGGGACAGTTCTACAAGATTCTTGTAGAAGATTCTACAAGATTCTTTATCGGCTCAGCGTATTTTTTTCGAGGCATCACACTGACTATGCAAATTAATTGCGTTATATTTTAACATTACATTCTTAAACTCAGTGAACATGTTAAAACTTCAATAGAAAGCCACACAGATAAATAAAATAAGGAAATGCATTAATAAGTTATAAAAGTGAGTTTAATATTATAGGCACCTTTTTTTTAGAGGTTACCCCTGACAATGGTTCCAGTGTATAAACTAATAAACTAATATGCCTACCTTACGATCTTCAGCTAAGCCACAGTTCCATGTGGGTGTGATATTGGTGGCAAAACAGGCTATAAGCAAAATGTTTTTTTTTAATTATTTTTTTTTTATATATATTATTCTTTCAGGATGAGGCATTGTAACAAGTAGCGGAGTTCCGAGAAATATGGTGCTACACATCCCTACGTGTTGCTAAAACTGTTTAAATAACGTACCTAGGATTTTTCTTTTCATTGTTAACATCCTGACAACTTTTTACACATAACTTTAAAGACCGTTTCAAAGCTCTTTTCAAAATGGCCACTCTAGTGCACTGATAGTGTAAGGATTATTGCCCACATTGTCAAACAGGTAATACAGCAACAATGATCCGTGATGTGGTATGGAACAGAAAAGCCAGAGCACGTCCTGTTATGTGTTTTTTATTTTGTTTTTTTTAAATCGCTCTTCCTGCAGTGATTTAGAGGACAGATCTCAAACCCCAGTCCACTAGAGCGGCCATTTTAAAAAAGACTTTAACGTTATAAGTTTAAAAAGTTGTCAGGATGTTAACAATGAAAAGAAAAATTACAGGTACGTTATTTAAACATTGTAGCATTGTAGTCGGGACATGTAACACTGTATTTTCCGGAACCCCGCTGCTTACTCTTTAAACAGTAACAGAACTAAAATATGTTGTTTACAGCCTCCTACTGCTGCAAGTCGTAGAAAGGACATACCTCTTTGGCTTACATAATGATTTTGAGAAGGCTGAAACCAGTCAAGGAATTATATTTGAGCTCAAAACTGAGTATGTTTGTGGGACATCACAGCTGCATTGTAGTCACCTTTACAAATATGACTGAAAAGATGATTAAGAGAGAGGCTGCTGGGGTATACTGGAGGGTCAACTGTGGCCACCAAAAAAAACCCTGGTGGCTGCTTTTGAGAAGATGTGCCTATCCCCTTGTTAATATCAGAGCTTCACATTGTTTCAAACATCCTTATTCACCATGACAGATGTTGGTATTGTTTTATTGTTAAACCATAATTTGTATGACTGCTGCCCTGACTTATGAAGTTTACAATTGAAAAACCACTATTAAAACGTACAGTCTAAAACTCAGTGGTGTGGCGTGACAAAATGGACCCGGGTTTAGCAGAGTCGTCCCAACTATGATGTCTCTGTTTTCTCACTTTTTTTTATTTTAGTGTAAAATAAAATTCGAAATAATTAGATGTTGTAAAGGTATTTGTATTTATCAATATATATTTATAAGCAATATCGTGCAAAATACAGCTGTCCTCCTAACTGCAGTGCTAACCAAGGAATATTCATGTTTTGGGGTTGCTCACTAATGATTGGTCAGCTATCAGAGCTTTGACTTTCCAATTGTTTGCTAAAGCAGGGCCCTCAAGTGAGGCAGAGAATACCCTGGGAGATTTATGGCCCTCCTCTGCTCACTCCTGATTGGTCGCTTGTCTAAAAAAAATGACATTCTTCAACTCGCCTATTGGTTAAACTCACTCAAACCCTTCAATTGAAACGGAGAATACCCTCAACTGTTTGTTTTCTAGCGTCTGGTCGTTGTTTTAGACTTATGCGGGGGAATTGCAGATCTCTTATTGGCTGATCACATCCCCTTCCGGAAACTTAAGACTCTTAAAAAACCTCTAGTAAACCTTGTAAGTCATCTTGGATAAAGGCGTCAGACAAATGAACAAATAATAATTAGAGTAGTGTGCTTCATAGTATAAGCAAGCACACTGTACGCAAGTGAGTGAGGCAACGTAAAGTCATTTGACTGATGGTTTACTTGACACTGTCTGGTCAGCAGAGAATACCTTGAAGGTCCTAACGGCACGCCACTGCTAAAACTACTGGCAGGCACACTACAACTATTCTAAAAAATCTAAAGAAAGAAGAAAAGCATACCTTAAATACTTTAGTAAATCTGTCATCACATTGTTTTTATGGGTACCCAACTGCCAGCTGCTGTCTTTATTTCTTCAGTGGGAATGCAATTACTGCTCGTTTATCAATGTAAAAAAGACCCTGACACAACCCAGACCCCAGACCTTACAGAGTGACCGGTACCCCATAGCTCAGAACTGCCTTCACTTCTTCCATTATGCAGTTCAGGGCTGAGCCATTTTGTGTAACAAAACACAATCTTCCAAAATTGCTCCTAAGTGCACCTCTCAGCTCCTTCTCATTACAGAGAATCAATTTTCATTCCCTATGTACCTGGTACACTTCCAAATAATGGCTGCACATTTTTTATTTTCCTTGCATAAAGGGCTATATAAAAAAAAGAAAAATTCTACCCCAAGGGCAAGTACAAAGTGGACAGAGGTCGTGAGAGCTTCCCATACTAACGATGGACAAGGGTGATGTCCAGTGACTTTGTGGTAAATAAAAAAGTGGGTAAAAGCCCCTGTTTGGTGGAGTTGAACAGATAGATTGAACAGATAAACATGAACAGATTGTTATTGTCCCGCAGCCAACCACTCTCCCACTCTCAGGTGCTGTTCACATGAAAAATCACGGTGCGCTTTACAGGAACAGTTCTGTGAGCGTCCTTTTGCGGGCTAGGATGAAGGTTACTAGCACATTAATAAAACAACCAATCACAGAACACACACACACATAAAGAACACGCAGTCCAGTGGCCACACCATCTGCTCACGCCACAGTTCTGAGTGAGGTCTCAGCTGTCAGTCTCACACGCAGGAACATCCGGAGAGTGTGAGCGGAGCAGAGCAAGCCAATTGTACATGGTGCGGGGGAGCAGAGCAGGGTAGTTGCTGGAGAGGACATTTCCGGCCTGTTCCTTTATAGCACTGCTCCTTTATGTTTTTCTTGAATATATGTTCTGCCATGGAGTTTGCACAAAAGAGTTATAGAAAAAGGTGACTAATACAGATGCAGTCACTTTATAGTATTTTCCATCATGCCGGTGCATGGTAACCATTCATTTTCCAGTTTCAAACCACAATCAAGCACTTTTATGTTTTGCAGACTTGGGAATTGCATTTTTTTTTTTTTAAAAAGCTTTTATTTTTCTTTTATATTCAATGTGATTGATGTGGCACTTTATAATTCATTATGATATATATTCTCCCAATTGTGGAGCTGCATTTGTGCCATACAAAAATGTGAGAAACGTCATCCGTGTGTGTCCATCTGTCTGCGGTTATTGTTCTTATACAGTTCTATGGTTATGCACCAATAAATGAATTAAATAACTTCCTGAGCACTTTATGTCGGCTTTTTTCTTTGCTGGTCATAGCTGGGGATTTTTTTTTTTTTTTACTTGGGTCAAGGTATGCGATTATAATAAGGACGATTAAATAGTATTCCGTTCTGAATGTACATTACATATTTTCATCTGCAATCGGCAACACGATGGGGGAAAAACAGCTAGTTTATTTATTTACTTATTATTATATATCTTTTTTAATGCCACGTGAGCGGAGCATGCCTATTTTGTCTGGAACAGGGGAATGGTGCGGGAATCACAAGGAGTGGAGCGGAGCAAAAGAAAGAGCTAATATTATTATGAGCGGTGACCGGAATTGTCACTGCTTCGCTCCGCTCACATTCTCTGAACACAACACAGACGCTCGCCGTTAAAATATATTGTCTTTAACCCAGGATTTGTACATCATAGTAAAGTAGAAGTGAGTAAACTCTGTATCCCTTATATGAGAAATGGGTAAATGATATATTGCCCAAATTCAAAGTGGTTAAACACCATTTACCTGCGTATACCCTCGACTACACCACTGCATGCATGTCAAGTCTAGTCTGACTTTTCTAACCATGTGACATAAAGCAGTACAATTCCATATACATCATCTGAGGCAGGCTGTAACAGACTAAAACCACAGGAGTACATTTTAAAACCAGTGATACACGATCATCAAATCCACTTGCTCATTCTCATCTGATTTTATTGCGTGTAGTAATGAAACAATCAACAAAATATCTTTAAGTAAAGGATAGACATGTTTACTAAATACTGTGAGGCACACTTCCGAACACACATAGAAGTTCCAAGGATTTATGATTTAGATTAACTCTTTGACCCGATCTTAAACCTTTTACTCTTGAGAATTGTTCATCCGATTCTTATAAACATGGCTAATTAGTTTCTTTTTTGAGTAGAAATACTCAAATTACCAAGGCTGGGAGAGCGGCCAAGAAACAATGCTGTTCAGCACTTCAGTGTGAACTTCAGTTTTAAAACCAACAGTTTTATGTTTGGCTAACTGTTAGGGAATTCCAATGTGATGCTATTATTTTGTTCTGAAAACGTACATATCTACTTAAAATATCAAAGCTTGTAGTATACTGCAGTCTCACGCTTAAGAATCAAACTTTGGGATCTTTTTTGTTAGTCATCTAAATACAGATTGATGGATATAATCAACTTTGTTTGTTTAGTAACTGTGGGAATCTGGAAAGCATATGGGATGGTGCAACCCTTTGTTTTGTAAATCATTCATTAACAATAACACAACTTTGAGTAAGTGTGTATTTCTAGTCTTCTTTCTCTAGGTTATTTTACCCCCACCACACTAGCCTTAATGTGCTAACATTATGATGAAAGTGAATGTACTATATCACCATATTTTACAGTTGGCCTAGTGTGATTTTTGAAAATGTAAACTGTTGTTACTGGTTTTATGTTGTTTAATTCTCTTTTGTTAGACTGAATTTGAACAGCCATGACCAAAGAGAAATGCCATGGCTGCATCAAAATTAAACTGATCTGTCCAATTAGATTATTGGTATATACTGTTCAGAGCTAGACATTAGTGCTTATTTAATACATTTTTAACAGTTTAGAAAGTTCAGTATGAACATGGAACCACATTTCCAAATTCAACAACAGACCTGAGCAGGAGGACATTAATTATGGCAGCACCATTATGGGAACAGAACAGGGACTATTCAGCTATAAACAGTTAAGAGGGCATCTGATCAGTCTCCTTGAATAAAACCTGTTGGGTGTGTAATATATATATATATATATATATATATATATATATATATATATATATACACAGTGCCTTGCAAAAGTATTCAGACCCCTGACCAATTCTTTCATATTACTGAATTACAAATGGTACATTGAAATTTCGTTCTGTTTGATATTTTATTTTAAAACACTGAAACTCAAAATCAATTATTGTAAGGTGACATTGGTTTTATGTTGGGAAATATTTTTAAGAAAGATAAAAAACTGAAATATATTACTTGCAATAACAGCTTTAAGTCTTCTGGGGTAAGTATGTACCAGCTTTGCACACAGTGTCGGAGTGATTTTGGCCCATTCTTCTTGGCAGATTTGCTCCAGGTTGTTGTAGGTTGGTTGGACGACGCTTGTGGACCGCAATTTTCAAATAGTGCCACAGATTCTCAATGGGATTGAGATCAGGACTTTGACTGGGCCACTGTAGGACATTCACCTTTTTGTTCTTGAGCCACTCCAATGTTGCTTTGGCCTTGTGCTTGGGATCATTGTCCTGCTGAAAGGTGAATTTCCTCCCAAGCTTCAGTTTTTTGGCGGACTGAAGCAGGTTCTCTTGCAGTATTTCCTGTATTTTGCTCCATCCATTCTTCCTTCAATTTTAACAAGATGCCCAGTCCCTGCTGATGAGAAGCATCCCCACAGCATGATGCTGCCACCACCATACTTCACTGTAGGGATGGTGTGTCTTGAGGCATGGGCAGTGTTAGGTTTGCGCCACACATAGCGCTTTGAGTTTTGGCCAAAAAGCTCTATCTTGGTCTCATCTGACCACAAAACCTTTTCCCACATCGCAGCTGGGTCACTCTCATGCTTTCTGGCAAACGCCAGATGTGCTTTCAGATGGTACTTTTTGAGTAACAGCTTCTTTCTTGCCACCCTCCCATACAGGCCAGTGTTATGCAGAGCTCTTGATATTGTTGACTGGTGCACCATTACTCCACTCCCAGCCACTGAACTCTGTAGCTCCTTCAAAGTGACTGTTGGCCTCTCTGTAGCTTCTCTCACAAGTCTCCTTCTTGTTTGAGCGCTGAGTTTTGAGGGACGGCCTTTTCTTGGCAGTGCCTGGGTGGTGTGATGCAGCTTCCACTTCCTGATTATTGATCCAACTGTGCTCACTGGGATATCCAAACACTTGGATATTATTTTGTACCCTTTCCCTAATATATGCATTTGAATTACTTTATCTCTAACTTCTGTAGAATGCTCTTTGGTCTTCATTTTCCTTCGGATTCACAGCCTGACCAATGATCCTTCAACAGTGGGGTTTTTATCCAGAAAATGTGACAGCAACTTTAATGGTTCACAGGTGGAGGCCAATGGTAAGAGAATTGTGCCCTTGTTAGGGCAATTTCTATCATAGGTGTAAACTGGGAGCTTCCACAGCACAAGGGTTGAATACTTATGCAAACAAGATATTTCAGTTTTTTATTTTTCTTAAAAATATTTCCCAACATAAAACCAATGTCACCTTACAATAATTGATTTTGAGTTTCAGTGTTTTAAAATAAAATATCAAACAGAACTAAATTTCAGTGTACCATTTGTAATTCAGTAATATGAGAGAATTGGTTAGGGGTCTGTATACATTTGCAAGGCACTGTATATATATATATATATATATATATATATATATATATATATATATATATATATATATATATATATATATATAATGTGTGTGTGTGTGTGTGTGTGTACATAGTTCTCAGATGGGCTTGGGATTGCTATGTAAGAGGAGCCAGTTAATGCAATACAGTTTTGAGCTTACAGCTGAATATAATAAAAATCTTTAAACAATAATTCCATGCTGCAAGAAATCTATAACAATTGTATTTTCTGTAGCTGCACTGAGGGGGCAGGATTTCATAGATGACATATTACTGTAGACATAACAAAGAAATCCAAGTAAAAATAAATTGCTAAAATGTCTGTTTGACTAGTTCCACTCCTAAAATATTCTGCATCAAACACTGGGTTTGGCAAGCTGCAGCTAATGCTAGAAGTGTCTACAGCCTTTCATTTGTGAATAGGGAATTTTGTTGTGTGTGCTTACCAAGAATGCAACACTTATTTTGATCTTTTTGATGAGATATCTTACTTTCAGTTTTATATATTAAAATATCCAACAGGAGGCATTTGTGTATATACTTAATGACATGTATATATTTGTTGTTAATCCTGGGTGCAACAACTGGAGGTGAGATTATCAGGCATATCCTGGAGATTAAATTATAGATTGCTGGTCTGCATGCATATAATTACCTAAACGCTCACAAAATGTCATTTTAGAAGATACTGATATAGACACAGACATTTCTGTAAGTTACTACATTGTGTGCCTGTTATTACAATAATAACTTGTGTAGTTTGGACAAGAGGACTGCAAAGCGAAGCTGAGTGGCTCTGTCTGCTCTCACTGTGCAAAATGATTTCTGGTATACTAAGCAACACCTTACACATGACATACTAACTTATTATAAATGTAAAAAAATGAAGATTGTACTTATGAACTATTAAACATAAAAAGTGTTGTTGTTTTTAACTTTAGCATTAAGCTATATGTTCTGTGCATTTGATGAACAGGAGTTTTGACAAATCCTTAACACTGAGCTGAGTTCTCATGACTTATACAGTAAATAAAACCCTGATAATGCCAAGCATAAAATCAAACTGAATTCTTTAACTGCTGTATTTGCAGTTTAATGCTAATTTGACTGATCATTTAAAATGCATATAGGCTATACTGTGGTCCATTCCAATTTCAACGTTATATCATCCTTTATTTGCACAATTCTCACAGTTTCTGCGTAATGGTCTCAAACCTATGACCTTTGCATTTGTGGCATGGGGACTGTGAATAGGATGACATCACTGGCAAGCTCTATTAACCAGGTAGAGACTCAAACACACGAAAGCTGCAGGTTTAAAACACAAATGCACATTTTAATCTTAACTACAAAACAATAAACACCTGTTCTTTTTCCACTTATTAGCAATCTGAACTGGAAATGGAGATAGGCTGGCCAACGCACGTAATAACAACTATTACAAAACCTATAGAATGTTGAACACTGCCTCAGCCAATCAAAATGCAAAATTAGGTAATTATCCATGTTGAAAAAAAAAAAAAAAAACCTTATCACTTTAATTTAATTATAATGCATTAGTCCCCCACAACTGTAGCCTAAATATAACAAACTCGATGCAAGGCTGTTGTATTACTAGGGTCCAGAGACAGGAGGGGAGGTGATTTTATTAATCCTTTGTCAGCCGGAAGGGGTGCAAATTCACCCCAGCGTGTTTAAAATGAACACATCTCACAAATGTTTTAAGATCTTGAGATATCCTTACATGTGATTAAACTTGAATCGTTTACCTTTATTTTTATACCAAGCACTTTGTTTTCTTACATCACAAAATGGGAGTAATCCATCTTCAAACTGCACATGGTAATTCTTTGGGGTGCATTTTCACCCCTTTCGACCTTCCAATGTTTGCAAAAATATGCATTCTTCACATTCCAGAATCACAGCTCCTGCTTACTAGCAGAATAGATTGTTGAGAGTTGTCAGACAACTGGGGGAGATGTAGAAATGGTGTATCACTTCTAAAATTATTGATTTACAGTAGACCACCATTTTTAGTTACCAGCACTGTAACTGAATTCTTTACAGTATCCTGCTTATTATGTACTACACTACAGTATTTAAAAAAAAACATGATTTTTGGTCTTCAAGGAGTTGTGTCCTTCATGTTGTGTATAGGCTACCCCATGCAGCTCCTGTTTACATACAGAATAGAGTTGCAAGGGGAGCTGGAGTAGATGTAGAAAAGTTATCGCTTCTAAAATGATTGATTTAGCCTTACAGATTACAAGCATCTGGTCAAACAACAGATTTCAAGACCAAGACCAAGGTGAGGTCCTAGTGTTTGTATATAACAGTTAAAGTTTAATAAACTTTTTGAATCAATTAACATTTATTTTACAATGGTTTATTTCATTCACTTTCACTAATACATGGAACCATTTCATATAAAAACATCAAGAATATTATTCTTGGAAGAAAAAAAAATTAAAATAAAAAAAATAAAGTAAGTGTGCGAATCCATTAATGTATTACACACCACACATAATCCATCTAACATAATGATAAACACACCCTAAGGGAAAAGGTCAAAAAAGATACTAGTAAACTGTTTCTTGAAAGAGTTGCTGAATCTAGCCATCTGTACTTAATTAGTGGGGATGGTATCATCTGGTGAACATACCAATGTCATGGGGGTGAAACTGATCTGTAAACGAACTGAATCTTGCACAGACCTCACTGGAATTCCAAGAGGGAGAGACATTAAACTTAAAAAAAAAAATAGTGTGCTGCCTGCCCAAGGGCCATAGTGTTCCTTCAACACTGTTCATAGTTAGGAATCAATGATAGGGGATGGAATTACCATGTGATAAGTGGCAACTAGAGACAAAACTGAAAATAAAGTACACATTTCAGAAACAACAGTTAAATGCCATGGTCAACTTTTAATAGAACTATGCTAAAAGGTGTAATAACTTCTCAGTTATTTTCATAAACTGGATTTTACCAAACTCTGTGATGACATGACAGCAATTTGAGAAGTTAAGTAATGCCTCCTGACTACTTGTACTGCATCATGTCCAAGCTAGCTAAACTGCTCATGTGAAAATATGTGTGTCAGCCTGGGTACCAGGCAACCGTTATAGGCGATGCTCTCAAACAGGACTGCTCCCAGGCTACCCAGCTACAAGCAGAAAGGTTGGCTTGGAGGCTTTGTGGTCCAGTGGTTAAAGAAAGGGGCTTGTTACCAGGATATTCCTGGTTCAATCCCAGCTCAACCATTGACTCACTGTCTGTGACCCTGAGCAAGTCAATTAACCTCCTTGTGCTCCGTCCTTCGGAGGTCTTATTGTAAGGGACTCTGTAGCAGCAGTTGTGATGCATAGTTCCCCCTCTAGTCTCTAAGTTGCTTTGGATAAAAGCGTCTCCTAAATGACTAATTAATAATAATTACTAATAATATCAACAGTTTGAAAAGTTGACCTGTAAAACAAATGACAATCATTTAATACTGGCACTAAGGTTTATACTGTAACAGGTTGTACATGTTTTTAAAGTATTACATGCCAGGCTTCCTTCTATCAGTCTGTAACAGTCAAGTTAACAAGATTTAAAAAAAAAAAAGAAATTCAAAACTGAAAAGTGGAATTACTCATCAAAACCTCAAATAATTTCACGCAACATATTATAAATGCATATGGGTAGATTGAATCAGAGAACACAACGTCGCACTGCATTATGACAGAAGTTACAATATAAAATCAAACTTCCTGAAAAAACTGATACACCCCCCTGAAAATACCACTACATTAAGACAAACATTCTGTAACCACTTCATTTAAAATTCATAACCTGTAATTTGATTGCATGTTACAATGTAAGAACATAATGCAGGTGCTTTCTCAAATCATTGTTTTCAGTCTTTTCTTTATTTTTTCTACAGTCACATACTATAGTGTAATTATAGTATAGTGTATACTGTAACTGTGTGACCAATATTAGTCATTAACATCAGTACAATTGTTGCTGGACAACTTTATTTCTTACTTCGTCAATTCAGATTACCTGGTTTTGTTGATTTTGGTTTTATATTTCCATTTTAGACAACAGCTTCCTTCCTGTAGCTACTGTATATAGAGTTAGAAGTAAGTTGCACCACAAATGTTTGTTGAAATCATTAGGTTTCTAGCAGTACCTTAGTTTGTACAGTTTAGGTTTTCAAAAAGGCACACAAAAAACACTTTACCTAAAAAAATAAACATTGACTAGGATATCCAGGCCATTAAAACATTAACTACATGTATTCTTTGTAATAACAATGCTAAAAGGACCACCCAATTAATCCCTGTGAAACTTACTCACAGTAAACACTCAGGCAGTAGCTCTGTTTTTACAGACCTGGCACTGAGCTACAATGTATTTTAAAAGAATGCTGGGATAGGAAGCACTACGTTGTTCTTTAAATAAAGTTTCTCAAACTGTAACATGGTACAGTCACTTGGTAAAATGTAGCAGATTAGGAAATAATGCCTACAATCCTACATGATAATGCATTTATCCCACTCACTCAGTGAGAAAAATAAATACATCAAAAATGTTGACAACCCTCCTGAATATATTCAAATGTAGAAAACTCATAAGGATATTAATAACGTACTGTATGAATAGCTGTTAAAACATTCAATCTATGGATTCATGAAAACATATGGAATATTAGTCAAAAGGGTCAATATTTTCATTTGCAGAGAGATGCATATGTAATTGAGAAGGAAAAACCAGCACGTAGTCATAGACAATATTATACAGTATATGATGGGCAGCAACTGCAGCAATGCCAACAGTTTTGCTTTTCAATCAGCTTTACCCTCTGCTGGCCAGAAGTGCCACATACAAATAGCACATTATACATGCATGTATATACCCTGTACATGTATAACTGTACATGTATAACTAATTACTCGCTTACTAATTACCTTCATAATTCAAATCACTTGTAAATTCTTATTTAATCTGCAAACCAATTAATCTTTTTGTTTTTTAGCTACTAACTTTGTAGCTTTTTTATTATTTTTTTGGCTATGCAGCTTATTTTAAACCCCAAAGCATTATTCAATGAAGCCATCGGGTACTTTATAAATCCAATTTTCTAAAACCAAGAATATGTGTTTGTATTGTATAAAAATTCCACACGTAACTATAAAACATTAAATGTAGGTATATTTAGTATTACTAAAAGAAACTCAATTCAATGACAAACTTTTTGCGTAACTGAAAAGCACACCATTTAATTTGAGACACAAATGCAAGCTCTGCTTTCACATGTAGTACAAAATGTTGTAGTTAGATGCTTTATATTAGAATTTAAAACTTTGCAACATGCTTCTTGATTTGAAAGTGTCACTTTTGTGAAGGGCTCCACATGTCAAGCATGTGTACTACAGAGGCATGACCAGAACTGGCAACTCTTTAAGCACATAACCAGTTACCGTAATTGTTAGATTATTATGTGCACCTTTTAACAACTTCAGGAGAATCTATACATGTTTTCAATACAGGTTCCACATTATAAACAAGGTGTGTAATATACTCAAATAGTATCCTAAACAGTATTGTGTTGTCTTTGATTAAATAGTATACAAGAGGTGCCGTGTTACACAAGGGATATAACCCAAGACAGCTCGGTCATGCATGTTGAGCCTTATGTTGCAGAAACTGTACAAGATGTTGTGGTCATGGTTTCCATTTAATATATGAACTAGGGATTGAACAATCACTAATCTGACAATAGCCACTTAAAAAAAATAATCTATTTTAAAATGTCTGGTGCTCCATTTGTGAATGTACTGTTTTGTAACACTTTGCTGACTGTGCACTATATTTTAAAAAATGCTTGGAATTTTAAATCTGTAAAATGTCATTTTGCCCATCTGAAACCGCACACTTCACAATTACTTCATAATCACTTCATAATCACATGACATGAGATTAGTCGACTACCATTTTCTCTTTTCACTTGTCTCTTTTCTAGATTAGTCGACCCCTAAAAATGAATGTCACATCTTCTGTATATGTTGTTTACTGATACGGAGCACAACAATTATCTGTAGATTTATAATCTCTTGTAGTGTTTTTGTTCTTCACACGAAAAGAGAAAGACTATAACTTGCATGTCATATCTATTTACTCTATTTGTTAACTGAATACACGGTGAGAGGAGATGCATTTTTCACCAATGTGAGGAAGACTTGTCCTTATTTTAACAGCACTAGCTTGGCATCAGGCACAGTCACCTAAAAGGATCAGAGGTTACAGAATGCCTTCAACACTACGCAGTAAGTGATTTATCTTTGATCATTATATTTTGTTTAGAAGAAGAAACATTTTTAGTAAGACCCCAGCTAAGAAATATGGTTTTGGCCACAAATGAGATCCTGGAAATAGAAGTTCAGCTGGAAACAGGAACAAATCAACAAAATCACTCCTTTAGAGTGAAATTAGAACCTGGGGCCATATTACAAAAGCATGCTAAGTGACATGCTTAACTTATCTTCAGAGATAGAACGTCCTAACTACAAGTTTAGGAGAGTTGATATTACAGAAAATGCTCTCCTAACTTATTTTCCTATCTTAATTTAAAATAGGAAATAGCATATGACAGAACATTCCTAACTTGGTCATTTCCTAAGTTTCTTTCCTAACACTTAGGTGGAACCTTTCTTATCCGTCGGTTAGAAAAAGAAAACTGTTAATTTGCAAGGTCTGAACAAACCATGCTTGAAAATGATGTACATGTATTATTGTTGTTATGCTTTAGATTTTAAGTTTTGTATTGCAAATATTCCTGGGCATTTAGGTCTTATTGTAACGTCTAGATCTAGCCCCACCTCCCGTGAGAGAAGGTGGTTCATCGTGTTATGTAAGGGACAGCATGGATTTGGAGTTAGACACGCTCTTGATAATTATAATTGATATTTGAAACTTTACTGAGAAATAAGATATGAAGTAGTCTGTGTTGATTGTGGTGTGTTATTGTACACAGCAAGACGCTCCATTGAACTGTAACCAGAGGCTCACATGTAATGTAACTCGAAAAATACAAGTTTGGACTCTTTAATGTACACAGTTTACACACTTTCTTTCACACTGGAGGCACGAACATCACAGTCAGTTCTTATTTTTAGCTTGACTTTAGCCGTGAGATATTGTTGTGGGTTGGCATTCCTAATAAAATAAAAAAATACAATGGTGTTTATGACTGAACTTGAATAATTGCTTCATTTTTTTTTTTTTTTTAAATAGCGGTATTTATTTATTTATTTATTGTTGTTAACTAGATTTTATTGTAGATTTTTCTGCAATCAAAACCTTATTCTCTTCCCAAGTAAAATTTAGAGCATCGCTTTTCTTTGCCACAACTGAATCGAGTTTAAACGCCATAACTTAAAAACATGTATATTCTGGTGACAGTTACCTGTAAAATTCGAGCTGTAACCTGCTCTATTCACTCGATCAGTCGTTTGCGGATAAGATTGGTGTTAGATAGGATTTCCTAACTAATGTTAGGATAGGATGAGACACTTAGGAAATTATAGACACTGCTGACTTAGGAAATGCTTTTGTAATACAAAGTTAGGAAAAATCCTATCTTAGCCATGAAAGATAAGATAGGAAAGCAAGTTAGGAAATTGTTCTGTAATATGGCCCCAGGCCACCAAAGTGAAAGGAAAATTGCTTTTTTCTGAACCTATGTTTCACTAGTCTGGACATTAATAGGGCAATTTAGTCATTTCAAAGAGGAAAAGTCACTTTTGAGCACTAGTCTTGCAAACACTTTCTGACAAAATGAATGAAATTTCATTGACATTGGCAAGGATGAAATATTCCTTCTGTTTGTATTAACAGATATTTGTACTGTAATCAAAAACATCAAGTACAAATTGCTTCACCGAACATGGTTATTCCACCTGAAGATTTTAAATATAATCTTTAACGTTTTACTGTGTGCTTTTGTTTATTTTTTCCAAAACTAAAGCCACGTTTAACTTTTAGTCATTTCCACTATTTAATTTCCCAAAATATGAAAGGTTATTGGAAAGTAAAGGGGAAACCCCATCAAAAGAATAGTTTTCTCTGTATCCTGCATTATATTTCTCCATTTACAGGTCCCTAGTTAAGGTAGATTTTATTTTTGTCTCATATTAGGTTTTTACTACCCTGTATACATGCAATCTTACAGAACCGATACTGGATAGTGTTTCCTGGAATTTAGAGCTTAAGCTAATGTCTGTTATTTGCCTTTACTGAGCCAGATTTTTTTAAACGATTGTCTTTAATCTGAATTGGTCTAGCGTGTTTCTGACAAGTGTTTTTAAGCTGTGGTCTTTGCACTAGTCAGTAGGTGGCAACATGCGCTAACAAATCATCCGATATTACAATTTAAACCTTCCTACATAACAACAACAGCATATGCATTTTGTTTCTTCTACTAATTGTCTTCTCCGTAATAAATAAAGCCCAATTATTGCTTAACTAAATAGGATACCTGCTATGTCCTTTCCCTTCATCCTGCTTTCATAAACAGTAGGCTGTGCTGTGCTGTGAATGGGAGCCTTTGTGATATTGTTTATCAAAACTGTGCTGGTTCCTACTGTTATTGTTAAGGCTGTAAGAAAATCACGGGTCGTGAATTTGTTGTGGAAACCGCAACTTTTAACACAGACCACAACTTTTTATAGTTGCCGCAACTTTTAATGTGACTGTAATGTTTCTATTATTTATGTAATTTCATTGCAAAACAATGCTGAAAAGTAAACTGAAACAGAAAAGGAAACGTCACTCTCACGGGGTTAGAAACTAACAATATTGTGCTACTAGTGCAATGGATTAGTACCTTTTGAAACTTGGTAGTCCTGACGTAAATTTACTAGTCCTTATGTGAAGTGCCTAAGTTGGAATCAGCAACAACAATTGGGGTCCCAAAAAAAAGGCTTAGATTTTTATTTTGCTAAACAATAAACAAATAATGATATACATTTAGATTTACATTTATTTATTTATTTATTTATTTATTTATTTATTTATTTATTTATTTATTTAACAAAGCACCTTCGTAAACGCTCATACAGATCAAATCACCTGTTTGCACCTCGTTACTGAGCGACTAACTTGTACTGTGTGCTGAGAAACTGACACTACCAGCATCAGACGGGATGACAGAGGAAAAAATTCTCTCAGCTGTGTCACCTTGCCGACCTTGAAACTCTCCTCCTGAAATTGACACTGATGACACAAGCATACATGCCAACAGTCCCTATATTCTGCACAGTAGAGTTGGGGGGGGGGGATATGTTTATTATACGATAAGGAGTGTTTTTTGTGTACGACTCCTCTATAAAGTACTATCTACAATAATTAATGTAGTCACGTACACATGCGGTCTTCACTAAAGTCCCAATTTAAAGACAGTAAGTTTCACTGTAGCCCTCGGGATGAAATTGTTAGGTGGCTATTTATTTATTTATTTATTTATTTATTTATTTATTTATTTATTTATTTATCGGAGAAAACCGCTTCAGCAAGTACAGTAAAATCTGCCAGAACTGACGGACGCTGAATCTACTATAGATACTAACGAGAGCATAAAAAATACAAAAGAAAAATGAGGAAAACACTGATCTTTTCAAGAAAGATCGGAGACATTGTATAAATGGATTTGATATTTTTAAACGCTGCAATAACAGTTCTGCTTGTGAAGCAGAATAGGTGATATATTTGCACTATGCGGGACCTTATTTTCCCCCATTGGTGCTTGAGGACTACTGAGACACAGACATCAACTAGTCCTAATGGGCACGTTCCACCTGGCACCGAGCACAATGCAGAGTCATATCTAACAGATTATCCTAAGCACGCAATGTTTGTATTTCATACATCTGTATATAATTACACCACTTCAGGTGAGGGCTAGGTAATGTCTTTCCCACGCATAGGAGTACAATAAAATGTCTTAAGTAGTTTACATTAGAATATATTATAAGAATACTTAGGAAAAGGAAAAAAGACTGTTTGACTCAACAAGACTGAGCTTTACCTCCATGTCCTATATTCATACACCCATTTTTTGCTGTTTGTTCCAGTGACCTTCCCTGATACATTAGTTTATCTTTTTTTATTACTCTTTGCAGGAAATATATCTGTCTACATTTTCTATTTGCTAATTTTCAATTTTCCCTTTAGGTTTATGTCTCCCTGGTTGGGAACTTTTCACAAAGACCAATCCTTGTCATAGTTTAAAACCTCTCACAATGAGGCTTTATTTTCTATTTTACTATAATTTCCACAATTTAACTATACATTGTTCACGTCCCTTAAATTATGACACTTAAAATACATGACAGGTCATTTTCAACTAACAAATGGTATTAATGTGTGACAATGGGCAAGTCTCTTGACCTGATTTGAATTTTGAAGCTACTGTATGTGTCTTTTAAAATCTGAGAAAGCAGCTCTATGGACAAATATCAGCACTGGCAGTTATTTAAAAAATAGATGAGCAATTAGTATGCGGCACAGACTACTTTATCAAATAAGTGTCCACACAAGCTTTCTGAATACGTAGTACTAACCCTAAATATCATGTTTCTGTTTCTGCTTCATCAAAGGCAGTTGTGTGTACACATGCTTCAAGATGAACCCTGTAGATTTTTATTGGCTAGTTATACTCCAAAAATGCTTTCTGTCAACTTGCATTTCATAAAAGAGATTTTTATTTCTTGATTGTTCAATCAAGACTGTAGCCTGCAGTCAGTTGACCCCTGATTTATGGGTTCTTTCTTTTTTTCTTGTGTTGTTAGTAAGTGAAAAATATATTCCCTATTTTAGCATTACGTAATACATGTCTATTATCCAAACTGCATGCACTACCTTCCATCATTTCCATGCTGTCTGGAGGCAAACAGTGTCCGGCCTGGCTTACAGCCCACACTGGATATTTGTGGTCCAAAGTCTGGTACAAGGCTTGCATGAAGGTCTTGTAGTAGCCCACAATCCCTGGGTTCCCTGTCAAAACAAAAAGCAGAAAACAAAGTGTCAGTGTGGAATACAGGACAGGCACTTACATCACAGATACAGGCTGCCGAGGAAGAATTTATTCACTGCGTAACCTACGAGGGTTATGTTTCCTGGAAGAAACAAGAAAAGTGTCAGTTCTGCAGTTTCAAAATAACCATGACACTATTTACTTTGAACCTTTGCCAAGAAAATTAAAAGAACTCCAAGTAAACACAGAAGGACGGGATTTTTGGTGCAAGATAGAGAACAGCTCAAAAAGGCACAGAATGCCTGTATAGACTAATTATCTGTCAAGAGAAAGTTCAGAGCAGTGTGTCCTTCAAAAAATGTAGGCAAGATTGAGTGATACACATTATGTAAGCATTTACTCTACAGAAATAGTTATTTCTTTGAAAATGTTGAAGAAATACTTACATTAGCATGTAAACCGTAATATATATTGTAGAAGGAATGAGGTATACAGAGGGTACAATAAAGTAAATGAAGTAAAAGGAACGGTTGTACCAAAATGAAATCGCTGTATAAAGGAGATGAATGTGTTGCTGGTTGTTTTTAAATCCCGTTGTGAGAAGTAAGGGATAGAGTGAACTACAGAACCCATAATCATTAGCGTGACCAGTCAATGCATACTGGGTAATTAGCGCAGGTTTAAATGGACTGGCGAAGCTAATGAGGGGGGGTCGTAGGAACGGTGGAGAGTTCCGTGTTGATTGTAGAGACGGCGAAAATCTACAATATTAAATTTGTTGAAGTAGTTGGAGACGGCGTACGGTGGAAGATTTAAATTGAACAACGAAGCACAGTTCAGTTTATGAAGAAGGAAAGCTGTAAGCTTTCTTTTATTAACCTGAAGAGGCACTTCGGATTTATAAAAACAACCAGCAATTGAAACGTCTTTTAAGTTGGACGAAGTACAGAGGCTTAAAGGAAGGGTATGTAAACCCAGGTTTTGCATTGTTATTCATTCGCTGTTACCAGACAGACGGCCTGTGTTAATGTGTACAGGGAACTGGCGTTCTTTGTGGGACTGACTGATTGTTAAGTTTCCTGCGGTGCACTAACATCACCGAGGACGCTGCTGGAAAAATACCACACTGCTTGTGCACGCAGAAAGTGCGCGTCTGTTCTTGTGAGACGTGAAGTAACAGCGTGTTTAATTCTTTTTACTCAACGGAGTGGATTTACCATGCATATAAGTCAGTGACTGTTATACCTCTGAGCTACGGGGAACAAAGGCTGAGAGGAGCAGAGATTGGCGCACACGGTGTACAGTGGAAGAAAAAACACCGTGTGCTTTATTTGAAGTACTGTTTTATTAGTTGTGAGGATTGGTCTCTGGACGGTATACTTTTTAACTTTAAGACCTGCAGCATATAAAGGACTTCCACCAAGTACCAGGAGGGGCAGTCGTGTCCACCCTGCAGTACAGGACCTCTGTAACCCAGGAGCAGCAGAGCGGAACCAACGTACTCGCTGGAGGAGGGGTGGCCTGTCTGTGCACTGCCTCTAGAGGGGACTGGAGGAACTGTATGCAACGCAGGAATAAAGTAACTGTGGTTTATAAGGGTTGGGAGTGCCCACTAGAAAGCTGAACCTACTCACCTTGCAGTTCCACGCCAGGAGGTTTAAGTGGATGGTGAGCGACGGACCTGAGACAATCCTGAACTTTATTACGTGTATGATTTACTCCCTCAAGACTACAGGGACACTCTATGTTGTGTTGTGGATAACGCAGAAAGAGCAGCAGCACAATAAAAGTTACTGTAGTTTTGCATTTCCTGTGTGGCGTCCATCTGTTCACCCTGTTCTACACCTTCTGGCTATCCAACACATTACGTAACTAATACCAACCGGGTTACACTTGGTGGCAGCGGTGGGATTGCCAAAACTGCAGGATTCAACTACAGTACCCACCTGACCGTAGAACACCATTGAACATGGCAAACATGGACGTCTTGCTACAGACCATGATAAACATGGCCAGTGCGCAACAGGAAGCAAACCGGTTGCAGAATGAACAGATACATGAAGCAAGGGTAGAAAGAGTGGCTATTTTTCAACGGTTGGAACAAGTGGCTACAGCCCCTACTTCCTCTACTCCATCTGCAACCAATGCATCAATCAGGTCAACACATGTCCTGAACAAGATGACGAGCGGAGACGACATCGAGGCCTATCTCTTAGCCTTCGAGAGGACTGCAATCCGAGAGGGCTGGTCACGTGATAAGTGGGCCGGAATTGTCGCACCTTTTCTGGTTGGAGAGGCCCAAAAAGCTTACTTTGACCTGGCTCAAGAGGAAGCTGACAGTTACGACGTACTCAAAGCTGAGATCTTAGCCCGGGCTGGGATTACTACTGCTTTGAGAGCCCAAAAATATCACGCATGGAGCTACAAGATGTCACTACCGCCAAGATCGCAAATGTTTGATCTCATCCACTTAGCCAAGCGGTGGCTAAAACCAGATGAGAACAGCAGTCACCAGGTTATTGATCTCCTGGTGATGGATCGATATCTCAGAGCCCTTCCATCGCCTATGAGAAAGTGGGTGGGCCAAGGAGATCCAACTACACTGAATGAGTTTATCTCATTGGTGGAACGCCAACTAGCGGCCGAAGAGTTGGTGCGCACAACTGCGAACCCCAGTCCTAAAACTTCAACACCTGACCCGGTGGAAAGGAAGCAGCGCGTCTACTTCAAGACGGGTAAGCCCTCTACAAGGGGTAATGAAGAGCGGCATACAGTCGTGAAGGGACAAATGCAGGGGGCGGGGCGTGGTATAACATGTAAACGAGAGGGAGTTGATTACTCTTTTTACAAATGTTATAAATGTAATGCAATGGGTCACATTGCTAGGCACTGTCCGCAGACGGAAGAGCCTATGCAGTGCAATATGGGGCATCACTTTTGTGGTAGCATTGTAATACCAGGGAAGCTGGAAGGCAAAGCTCCCTATGTAGCAGAAGTAGGTATAAATGGAACCATAGTTAACGCTCTCATTGATACTGGTAGCTCATTAACGTTAGTAGCAGCAGATTTAATAGCTACAAACCAATTGGACAATAATTTCACCATAGGTATTACATGTATACATGGGGATGTGAAATGTTACCCCACCACTCTGGCTACTGTGTTATTTCAAGGGCAAGTGTACACTCTGAGAGTGGGTGTGGTGCGCAGTTTACCCCATCGTGTAATCCTTGGTAGAGATTATCCAGGATTCAAAGACCTGGTAACCATAAAGAGGGAATTGGCATGCCCAAAGCTAAAAGATACAGTAGGGAATACTACTGATGAGAGTCTAGCAACATTGTTTCCATTTAGCGATGCATCCTTGTTTGAAGGGCCACGGCCCCATAAAATTTATAAGAGTCGTCGACAAAGACGCCTAGAAAAATGGAAAGTGTCACTAGGTAGAAATGTATTGGTGGGAGAAGTTGGAAAAAGGGCGGGGAAAGGTGTAAGCACCCAGTGCTCCCCCAATGACATATTAGAGGAAACTGGTGAAGAGGTTGTGGAGATAAATGACGGTGGGGTAGACAATTGGTATGATACATTTTCTCCTTCAACCAGGAATTTTGGGCGGGATCAAGCGCAGGATCCCACGCTAATAAACATTAGAGAGAAAGTGGTTTCTATTAATGATGTGCCCGTGGAGAATGTAACTGTTAACCCACAAGAGCATTATCTCATTAAAAATGACTTGTTGTATAGGGTTACGGTAATTAATGGTAATCAAGTAGAACAGCTGTTGGTACCCAAGGCATATCGTTTACTAGTGTTAAAATTAGCACACAATCATTTGTTTGGTGCCCATTTGGGAAGTGAGAAAACATTACAACGTATAGTGCAAAGGTTCTATTGGCTAGGGATTAACAAAGAAGTAGAACGGTTTTGTAAATCCTGTCCTGAATGTCAAAGAGCTAGCCCCAGACCTAGTTTCAGAGCTCCTCTACAGCCTATGCCTATTATAGAGGTACCCTTCGAAAGGATAGCTATGGATCTGGTAGGTCCGCTGAATAAATCAGCTAGGGGACATGAATATGTTCTGGTAATTTTAGATTACGCCACTAGATACCCTGAAGCGATTCCTTTACGGAATATGGCATCAAAAACCATTGCCAAAGAGTTAATCCAGGTATTTTCTAGGGTGGGAATCCCCAAAGAGATCCTGACGGATCAAGGGACCCCGTTCGTCAGTAAACTGATGAAAGATTTGTGTAAATTGCTGCAAATAAAGCCGATTAAAACATCTGTTTACCATCCACAAACGGATGGATTAGTAGAACGTTTTAATAAAACCCTTAAATCAATGTTAAGGAAGGTGATATCCAAGGATGGGAAAGACTGGGATTTACTGTTACCCTACTTAATGTTTGCAGTTAGAGAAGTACCCCAATCTTCCACAGGCTTCTCGCCATTTGAATTGTTGTATGGGCGTCAACCACGGGGAATATTAGACGTTGCCAGAGAAACGTGGGAGGAGCAAAACAAAGTAGGTAAAAATATAGTGGACCACATTATCCAAATGCAGGACCGGATAGATAGGGTCACTCCCATTGTCACTAGTCACCTTAAACAGGCACAGAGGAAACAGGCAGTGCAGTATAACAAGCTGGCTAAAGTTCGTCAGTTTAACCCTGGAGATAGAGTGATGGTGTTAGTCCCTACTCCAGAAAGTAAGCTCTTTACCCATTGGCAGGGACCTTATGAAATTATCGAGGCAGTGGGGCCAGTAAATTATAAGGTGCGCCAACATGATAAGCGTAAGAAGGAACAGCTATATCATGTTAATTTATTAAAGCCATGGGTAGATAGAGAAGCTTTAACAGTTGAAACTGGACAGGCAATTCGCAGTCCGGAGACACCCGTAGAAAATAATATGGAGAAAGGTGGTAAAGAGGGTCAAATAAACGTAGGACCGGACCTTGCAGAAAAACAGGTACAAGAAGTACGTAGAATGGTACAATGGCACAGTGAAGTGTTCTCCTTAACACCGGGCCGAACAAGTGTTATAGAGCACGACATTGTGACAGCCCGGGGTGTTAAAGTTAGAGTCAGACCATACCGCATACCGGAAGCAAAGAAAGCAGATGTTCTGAAAGAACTAGAGTTAATGAAAACCCTAGACGTAGTCGAAGAGTCGCATAGCCCATGGAGTAGCCCAATTGTCATGGTGGCTAAGCCCAATGGCACTTGGCGCTTTTGTAATGACTTCCGACAGTTAAACGCTGTATCAAAGTTTGATGCCTACCCCATGCCTAGGGTAGATGAGCTTATTGAGAGGCTAGGTAAGGCGAGGTATTTAACAACGTTGGACCTTACCAAAGGATATTGGCAAATCCCATTAACACCGGGTGCACGGGAGAAAACAGCTTTTTCCACACCGTGGGGATTGTACCAGTATAAGGTAATGCCTTTTGGGTTGCATGGCGCACCGGTATCGTTCCAACGCCTAATGGATAAAGTTCTAAGACCTCATTTAGAGTATGCCTCTGCGTATATTGATGACATTGTCGTGTTTACAGAGTCGTGGGAAGATCATTTAAAAAAGGTGGAAGCCGTTTTGGGTAGCTTAAGGGACGCAGGTTTAACAGCGAACCCTGAGAAGTGTTATGTAGGCTTGAAAGAAGCAAAGTATTTAGGGTATGTGGTAGGTGGTGGTATTATCAAACCTCAGGTCAGTAAGGTAGAAGCCATAAAGAGCTGGCCAACCCCGCAAACAAAAAAGCAAGTGAGGGCATTTTTAGGTTTGGCAGGGTATTACAGGAGGTTTGTACCAGAATTCTCAACCATTGCAGCACCACTAACTGATTTAACTAAAAAGTCAGCTTTGAATAAGGTTAACTGGACCACGGAGACGGAGGCAGCGTTCCGGGAGATCAGTAAAATATTGTGTAGTGAACCAGTATTAACGGTACCTGATTTTGCAAATAAATTTATCTTGCAGACAGATGCGTCTGAAATAGGACTAGGAGCAGTACTGTCGCAGATAAAGAATGGTGTAGAGCACCCAGTCATGTATTTAAGCAGGAAGCTCTTGCCTAGAGAGACTCGTTATGCAGTAGTGGAAAAGGAGTGCTTGGCTGTGAAGTGGGCAATTGAGTCCTTAAAGTACTATTTGTTAGGACGAGAATTCATCTTAGTCACTGATCACTCGCCGCTGAAATGGATGAAGGAAAATAAAGAACGGAATGCGAGAGTAACTAGATGGTTTCTAGCTTTACAGCCTTACAAGTTCACAATTGAACATCGTAGTGGTAAGCAGAATGCCAATGCTGATGGCCTCTCTAGAATACATTGTTGGGGTAGTAAGGTCGCTCGAACCGGTAGGTTAGAGCTGAGTGGGAGGATATGTAGAAGGAATGAGGTATACAGAGGGTACAATAAAGTAAATGAAGTAAAAGGAACGGTTGTACCAAAATGAAATCGCTGTATAAAGGAGATGAATGTGTTGCTGGTTGTTTTTAAATCCCGTTGTGAGAAGTAAGGGATAGAGTGAACTACAGAACCCATAATCATTAGCGTGACCAGTCAATGCATACTGGGTAATTAACGCAGGTTTAAATTGACTGGCGAAGCTAATGAGGGGGGGTCGTAGGAACGGTGGAGAGTTCCGTGTTGATTGTAGAGACGGCGAAAATCTACAATATTAAATTTGTTGAAGTAGTTGGAGACGGCGTACGGTGGAAGATTTAAATTGAACAACGAAGCACAGTTCAGTTTATGAAGAAGGAAAGCTGTAAGCTTTCTTTTATTAACCTGAAGAGGCACTTCGGATTTATAAAAACAACCAGCAATTGAAACGTCTTTTAAGTTGGACGAAGTACAGAGGCTTAAAGGAAGGGTATGTAAACCCAGGTTTTGCATTGTTATTCATTCGCTGTTACCAGACAGACGGCCTGTGTTAATGTGTACAGGGAACTGGCGTTCTTTGTGGGACTGACTGATTGTTAAGTTTCCTGCGGTGCACTAACATCACCGAGGACGCTGCTGGAAAAATACCACACTGCTTGTGCACGCAGAAAGTGCGCGTCTGTTCTTGTGAGACGTGAAGTAACAGCGTGTTTAATTCTTTTTACTCAACGGAGTGGATTTACCATGCATATAAGTCAGTGACTGTTATACCTCTGAGCTACGGGGAACAAAGGCTGAGAGGAGCAGAGATTGGCGCACACGGTGTACAGTGGAAGAAAAAACACCGTGTGCTTTATTTGAAGTACTGTTTTATTAGTTGTGAGGATTGGTCTCTGGACGGTATACTTTTTAACTTTAAGACCTGCAGCATATAAAGGACTTCCACCAAGTACCAGGAGGGGCAGTCGTGTCCACCCTGCAGTACAGGACCTCTGTAACCCAGGAGCAGCAGAGCGGAACCAACGTACTCGCTGGAGGAGGGGTGGCCTGTCTGTGCACTGCCTCTAGAGGGGACTGGAGGAACTGTATGCAACGCAGGAATAAAGTAACTGTGGTTTATAAGGGTTGGGAGTGCCCACTAGAAAGCTGAACCTACTCACCTTGCAGTTCCACGCCAGGAGGTTTAAGTGGATGGTGAGCGACGGACCTGAGACAATCCTGAACTTTATTACGTGTATGATTTACTCCCTCAAGACTACAGGGACACTCTATGTTGTGTTGTGGATAACGCAGAAAGAGCAGCAGCACAATAAAAGTTACTGTAGTTTTGCATTTCCTGTGTGGCGTCCATCTGTTCACCCTGTTCTACACCTTCTGGCTATCCAACACATTACGTAACTAATACCAACCGGGTTACAATATATATATATATATATATATATATAATTATTATTATTTATTTCTTAGCAGACGCCCTTATCCAGGGCGACTTACAATTGTTACAAGACATCACATTATTTTTACATACAATTACCCATTTATACAGTTGGGTTTTTACTGGAGCAATCTAGGGTACAGCAGCAGTGTCCCCCACCTGGGATTGAACCCACGACCCTCCGGTCAAGAGTCCAGAGTCCAGAGCCCTAACCACTACTCCACATATATATATATACTGTATCATTTCTTTATAAGGAACTCCAACCTAGTATCACAATAGTACTTTGGGAATTCAAATAGCAAGTTCTAAATGCACTGAATGAAAATACCTGCTTGAATTGCTATTACATATGTGGTAGGTATGAGATACAAGGCAGAGACAAAGCCATGTAGCCTACAGTATCCACTGAATAACAACATTTATGTTTTCAAGGGACTGTACATATTGCTAAATACCTCAATGGTACCGTACATCTGATTTGTTCATCATGACATTGCATGGCAGGAGTGCATAATACTGCACCTATACTTCAAACCTCAATGTACAGTAAAGGTACACATGACTACTTCAAATATTAATTATTGTTATTAATACCTGTATTAGTTGTCAATAACAACAAAAAACACTTTTTACTGTTAGGAAGCATTAACAAAGGATTAAATGAAAGGAAACCATCAGAAGGCAAGAAAAATACTGGATTCTGGGGGCGTAAAGTTGTCGTTAAGGCAAACATGTGTGTGTGGTGTTGACGCAGGTGCAGGCGAAATTACAGGCATTATTGCAGAGGGAGTATTTTTAACATCAGGTAGTGTGGCAGAGCAAAAGCCTGCCTGTGTGTTTGCTGGGGATTCATGGTGTGTGTGTGGTGTAATTTTGTAGTGCACGGGAGCGGTGTCACGGCCGTAGCCTAAAAAAAACTACACGTCCCCGCAGCCTCTAGGGCCAAATGGGAATCACCTGGGTGCACTTGGGGATTGTTTAAATTAATTATTGCTTAAGTGTTTGTAATTAATATAATGTGGGTGTGTATAAAAGATTATCTTTGTGTGTGTTGGTGGTGGGTACGTTGGGGTTTAGTTAGTGCTCCTTCATGAAGTTAGGTTTTGTTTTGTTTGTTTTGTGTAAATAAAAGTGCTGAACTTTCAATTTCTATGTCTGGGTCTATTTAAAAAGGGCGAAAACGAGCCTCAGCCATATGGCTGTGTTACAGTAGATAGATTACGTTTACAATTAGGCACGCTTAAAATTCAAAAGGTAGAGCACAGCACACAGTCACGCTAAAGAATCAAGAAGTGCAGTTAACATATTTATTGACGGGTGAAATACAATTCAAAGTTGCTGCAGTATGTCCACTTTATTGACATTTCAAATATTTTCACAAAACAAACATTACATTTTAAAGTTGCAGTGTCCAGTGCTAACCCACATCATGAAAAAACAATTTTTTACGTGAAAAATGGCAAAATAAAAGTTGCCACATTTAAATATATATATATATATAAACACGTGAAATTTCCGGTCCACTAAAAAAAAGGACTTTCTATAATCTCTGCAAGTAAGAAATTGCAGTGTCCAGTGTGAAAACACAACATGAAATAATAAATTAACATCCAAAGTAGCACTATAGCATTACAATGTTCAGTACAAAAAAATGGTGCCTGAGTTACAAGCTCTTGCCCTGTCTACATTTCTTTTTTTAATGAAAAAAATCCATAATATGGATTGTAGCGTAACAACAGGAAAGCGCAATCAATCAAACTGCGGAGTCTGTATACATCCAGTCTTATTTATATTCTCAAAAGACGACCCACAGTAAGGCAATAGAGAAATGATCACCTTCTAACAGTAGTGGATTCTTTGACATCATTATTCTTCATGTACCTTCATGATACTCGATTAAAGTTGTTTTATCTGTCAGTATTTATTTTACTGTATTTCTGTTCAAGTCATTATTCCTAAACACTAGCGCTGATTGTCATTTTTCAAAACTATTTCATAGTTATTATTTTCTTACAGTTCATGGAGTGAATTCTACAGTGTACAGCAGGGGTCTCCAATCTTGGTCCTGGAGAGCCCCTATCCAGCAGGTTTTCTAGGTGTCTTTACATCATCAGTGGCTAAAGATCTGGAACACCTGTTACTCTTGACTAATTAAGCCAATAATTGGTTCAATTAAGTAACTGAGAGATTGGTTGAAATGAAAACCAGCAGCCACAGTAGCTCTCCAGGACCAGGGTTGGAGACCCCTGGTGCACACAATTGTACAGTTGCCCTTCTGTTGTTCAAGTTCAAAGTACATGGTGCTAACAAAATATTTCCTTGTACTAGCCTACAGATGCCTTGACCAGACTGCACCCAGCTACCTCCAGACCCTCATCTCTCCCTACACCCCCACTCGACCTCTCCGCTCCGCCTGCACTAGAAGACTGGCTCTACCTCCGCTACGCTCCCCTGACTCCAGAGCCCGCTCCTTCTCCACTCTTGCTCTGCAGTGGTGGAATGACCGTCCTACAGATGTCAGGACTGCCCAGTCCCTGACCACATTCCGGCGCCTCCTTAAGACTCACCTCTTCAAACAGCACCTGTAGAACTCCTCTGTTTGTATCCTGGGACACTATCACCCTTCATTTAAATGTGCTTTATTTCGCTCTTATCTGCCCCCTATTTTACTGCATTTAATCCTGTACTTCAGAATACTGTAATCTGCCAAGTGTTTAACCTGTAGTATTTTGTATTTAATCATATCCTGATGCAACTATCACTATTTAATCATATCCTGATGTAACTATCACTATTATCTGCTGTATTATTGAATTGTGGTTTGTCACACTTGAACAAAAGTTATTGTATTTCTTGCTCTTATTGTATTACTTGTATTGTAACACTTGAAATGTATTTGCTTACGATTGTAAGTCGCCCTGGATAAGGGCGTCTGCTAAGAAATAAATAATAATAATAATAATAATAATAATAATAATAATAATAATAATAATAATACTGTACCAGCTCCACTAGTATGTATTGCCATAATTTCATAGGTAATTGACAGTATGGTAAAGATTTTTCTTCACTAAGCTGTTAGTGAAGAAAAATTGGTCATTACTCTTCTGGTCAACTTCGAGAAATCAATAAAGGAACGCGGACGACCTTGAAAATACATCTGTAATGGAAAATGTGTGAAGCTTGTGGGATGTAAAGTTGTTTTTTTTTTGTTTTTTTTTTAAGAAAATAAATGGTAAACATTTTTTTTCTTTAAAATGTACACTGAAGAATATTTGATGAATAGATACAGTTACTATATATATATATATATATATATATATATATATATATATATATATATATATATATATATATATATATATATATATCTTTGCTTGTTATTACATGTCATATTAACATCTATTCAAGATTATTAAAGGCATGCTTTAATCTTATTTTCTGAGGAGGTTTCTTGATCAGCTGTGCAGATCACTTGATATTGCCGGCACTGGGAATGTGCTCAGTCCACTAACACAATAATCTTTCAGCTACCAAGCTAATCTCACAGCTGGAATACATTTGCCCTTGATATCAGAGAATGCGGAAGATGTAACATGTTCAGCAAAGATTTAGTTATTACTTAGAAAAATAGTGCAATCATAAAGTTTGTCAATAAAATATTTAACTTTTTTTTTTTTTTTTTAAAAAAGGAGTGCCTCACAGATTATTATTTTTTTAACCATCACACAAAAGAAGTGAGTGTGCAAATACCTCTGTGTCTGACTTACTGCAAAAATAAATGCTTATCTTGTAATCTATATATTAGCAACTGGAAAAATGAAACACATTTATTGTAAATTGCCATTCATCATTGCAGGCCAGGAAAGAGACACTCAAGTCAGTTACTGTACCCAAATACGGATGCATTCAGCCACCTTTATGGAATATAATGTGTTAGAATCTATCCAAACAAGTTCCCCTGCCCCCTTTTTATTCTCCTCACACATACTTTAACAGTATACCTACTGAGTTACTATTAAGTTTATTTTTTATTTTTTTCACAAAACATATACATTACAGTAGAGTAGTCCTATGTGCACATAGCACCAATTACACCAGCTTTAGAAATTCCCATTCTTGGGTGATCTATCTAACAGAGCACGTTAAAAGAGAAGCTAATGGTTTCTGTTGTGTTGCGCCCTCAGCACTTGTGACTAATGTCTTTTTGGGACAAAAGAAGACTTTTCCCAAGCTAAATGGGAGAGACTACCTAAGGTTTATTTTGGACAAGTTACAGAGATAAGATTTAAAAGGCATCATTATATGCAGCTGCCTGAGTACAAAGACATATGGTGTGGTCATTTGTTGTAGCTGCCATTGATAATGAAAATGCCTACAAGAGAAACCCCTCCAGAAACAAGAACCAGCACAACAATTAGCCTCTTACAGAAACAAATGCACGTGTTACAAGGGCTTAAAACAATATGGTCCCTGTGTGCTCATGTAATCAGTGACACAAAGCATTACTGCAAATGAAAAATTGCTAATAGCTCCTTGGACTACTGCACTCTAGCACCTTCCAATGAAATATCAATCGCTCACTGCAGCTGAGAGCAATGAGGAACTTGGCATTCCCTGTCTAATTTAAGCCCAATCATTTTCACTGTTTTGACATGAGCTGTAAAATATCTCAAACATAGTTTATATAAAGACAGGGTTACTGTACATGTGGAGTAGATCTTAACCCTTAAGGATCCTTATAAACACTTAAAAGTAATCATTGGTAATGGGTTACCAGTCTTGTTCAGAAATATTAGCTAACTGCTAATCATGTTCATATGTCAGTATTGGGACTAACTAAAAACCACTACGAAAGTGAGTAATGACCTTTATCTTTTTCTTTTTTTTTTTACAACAACATTGTATATACCTCGTGCGTACCCTTACCAGAGAATGTTAGTGCTGAAGACCATCCCTTAAAATAGCACCAGCAGGGACTATTGTAGCAGTGGGCCTCCTAATAAACCTAATACAGGCTTCAATCTGCCAATGATCACTTGAGTGTACTTGTCCTAGGTGTGTTAATGTCACTTCTTTTTTTCTCTCAGTAAGCACCTACTTTCTTTGGAGGAATGATCTCAGAATCAAAAATGTGCATTAAGAATTTGTGAAAACCAATGCTGTCAGAAAGAGCCCAGATGCAAATCCCAATGCCATTTAATGAGGAGGTCAACATACAAGTGCACTACTGTAGTATGCTCCTCGCTTGCTTTCCGAAACTCCCATTGGAATATTGGCTGATCTAAACCACAGTCAAGCATAGTCTAATTCAGTCCTTCAGTTGTACTTGGCATTTACTGTATATCTCTGGATCTGAAATTAAGTACAGTGCAAAATGCAAAGATCAAGCAGAGGAACTGGAAACAGTTTGCTAAAGTCCTGTCATATACTGTACTTGCTGAAAATTACCTTATTTATGTTAAAGTGTAAGGTCAACATACTGAACATCTAAAATACATTTTTACATTGAAGTAATATTAAAGAAGATTTACCAGCATTGTATCACATCTGCCAAGTTTATATATATATATATATATATATATATATATATATATATATATATATATATATATATATATAATGTGTGGTGCAGAGATTGTATTCTCTCCCTAAATCCAGAAGACATTTGTTTCCTTATGTTGTTCCTCCACTTGACCACGCACTACATCAGAGACTAACATACACTAGTTTTAAAGCCTAATTTTTAAGACAATAACAGCTCTTTCCAATTATTTAAATGAAGTGTGCCATTTCAGTTGGACAGGAGAGCAGTTGTGGTTGCAATAAATTAGACATACATTATATTTTAGTGCTGAGGCCTGCCCCTGTAAAATATAGTTTTGTTTCTTAATGAAATATGGTTTTGGTTTGATTATAAATAACATTGGTGGGGTTTGTAACAAAAAATGTGTTTAATTTGTATAATTTGAAAATGCTGGATGGCAGGGCTGAGAGGTTAGACCTCCCTGCCTGCCTGTCTGCCTAATTGAAACTTAATGTGCAGCAGGTGGAAAGTGTGAATTGACTGATTAATGATCAATTAACTGGCCACATGCCTTTCAAAAGGAAAGCTGGAACCTGCCTGGAAAGCCAGTCTTTTGTTCTTGGGTTGTGCTGTGCTTTGTTCTCTTCTCTTCTCTGTGTACCAGTGTGGGGGTTCATGACTGTGCGGAGAGCCAGGGAGTGGGAACCAAGTGCATGGCTGAGGACCACAGTGTGTTTATGGTAGGGATTAATTTAGGAGATTTTAATCTCACCAAACTAGTTAGTTTGTGCAGGGAGAAGGTTTCCTGGTGCAGGACCTCCCTTTTAGTGGGAGCAGTGCATGGCCCGAGCTTGTTTTGTAGCTGTTTTTTCCCCCACTGTGTTTTGTTTTATATTTTTGTATTATTATGTACACTGTGTTTATGTATATCCTTTCGCACTAGTGCTACCATTGCTGGAACCCTACTGGCGGCCACCAACCACTGTAACTGCCTGTGATTTAAATAAAACCTGGACGCTTGAGCGTCTCTCTCATCTCTCAGCAACCTATACAGTAACAGAACACACCCATTACATGCACAAACAGCAAAGTACTTGCAAAACTGTAGTGCACAAATAGAGCACAAGACAAGTACATTCATTTTTTATATATATATATATATTTTTTAAGTGGAGACTATTTGACTCAATAAGCAAATACGTAATAAACTGCCGCCTCCTCAAGACTCACTGGTTTAGACTGTACTTGTAGATCTCTTGATCTATCCTTGCACTATTGCAGTAGATATACATTGCTGCACCTTATTGTATTTTAGTAGTATAACTTACTGAGAAACTATACTTTATTTAAATATATATGCATTATAACTCTGCACTGCCCTGTAACACCTATACATTGCCTTGGATTAAGACATCTGCCAAATAAATAAAATAATAATAACAATCATTCTACCCTTAGTATAGGGCAATAGGACTCCAATCATCTACTCTACTGCCCCACCTACTGTAGCCTTTTTAATTGATTTAATAGTTTCTATGTTTTTGTATATGTTGGAGTTCTAAATCTCTCCCAGATGGCTCAAATATGCCTCTCTCTCTCTCTCTCTCTCTCTCTCTCTCTCTCTCTCTCTCTCTCTCTATATATATATATATATATATATGCTTGTTTGTTTTTTTAAATCAATAAAGTAACAGATTGCTGCTGTCCCTGGAGAATAGTAATGAACGCCCCCAAATCCTACAAACGCATTTTACAAGGTCTGTGTTTGTTTAACTTCTGTAGGAAAGCATCATGGCAAGTGTGGGATGTGTAACTGCCCTTCAGTAACTGCTTTTATAGAATCCACATAAAGACAACAGGCTGGTACATATAGACATGTAACAAAAGTACATTAAAAAAAATACTAAGATTAAAAATAAAGCTTATAGCTCTAGCTGAGGCAATCATTTATCTTTTGAAAAAAAATGGTTTAGAGCAAAATTAAAAGCAGAAAGGTAGAACAGGAAAATTATGTCAAAGTTAATATGCACATACATCTGTCAAGCCATCCTCATACTAAGATCAGTGGCTCAACAGGAAGCTGGAATCTGTTCTGTTCAGCACTCCGATTGGGTGCAGCTTGTGAATGCATTCAATCACAATGCAATAACCTTCCAAGTGAAAAATGTTTGCTAATTGTATTTATAGTTTTCTGAGTACATGAGTTTTCTATAGACATACAGACTGAACATCCAGTACCTATGAAATGCATTCATAATAATAATAATAATAATACATGCTATCCCAATTATGTATCCCAACTGTCTCCAAATAGAACACTTTCCTCACCAACATGCGCCAAAAGTGCCTCCTGAGAGAAACAAAATTATGTTTACCAATACATAAATGTCTTTTCTAATTGTTCAAAAGTGTGATTGTGGAAGCCTGCTCTTATTCGTTCGCAGTAAAGAGCAAAACTACAAGACAACCTTTCAAGCGTATGAGTACACAGTGGAACGTTTTTATGGGGAATGTGCGCCATCAAAAGTGATACAAAAAAGATGACCGTTAAAAAAATCATCCCTAAAAACAAGCTTTCCAAAGCTGTAAAATGAAAGTTACAATCAGAAAATAAATTTCCCCTTTAGTCTCAGCCAATCTTTAGTGCCTAAAAATATAAGTGTGACATTTGTGCAAGAGGGATTTGGACATCTCAAAAATATAAATATAATTAAATTAAGAAATAAAACATATAATAACAGGTGACTTAACTAGCCATACAGTAGGTGCACACCCTTTTCATAATCTCAGTCTTAATTTACACTTATAGATTGGATACCAGATTTACTGGTATAGATAACGTTCTTTCAGGTTTATTTATTTGTTTAAATGTTCACATGTTATCATGAAAACAGCGTTAGAGAGCAGGGGATGTTTTTAAGGAAGTGCATGTTTCCTTGAGCTGTTATTTATCAAGGCATTACGTAACACTAAAACACCTTCTTGCTGTTTTCGTCTTTCACTTTGAGGCACTTCATTCTTAACTTCATAATCTTCTCAAAACAACGGTTACTGTCCATTATTAAATGTGTTATCTTACCAAACATTTTTTGGTTTCTTATGTCTGACCCCACCCCTCACCACACACAAAAAGAAAACAGTTCTCACTTCAAGGTGGCCACAGCTCCAATCACCAGTATGAGATCATGCAGAAAAGTACTGAATTAGACAGCATGCCTCAGTGTGAAAGCTTTTCAGTATGAAAACCAGTATATCCTAGCGACCCCAACCAGGCACGAATTGCAGCTAAAATACCACTTGCTGTGGCTGAACACTGACTCTTTATATTAGAAACTGGACTATAATTCTGGATTTTGACCAAAAGAATATGTCTGTCGTGATTTAAAATCCATGTACCCTTTATTAGTCCATTACCATTTACACCCCCCACCATCTTTCTTTAAAAGTTTAGCTCTTGTTCAAGTAACATTTCGTTAATTAAATTAGCAATGTTGGTAAAGATCAGCCCTCTCTTTGAGTACCGTGTTTTCTTTCCTTTTCTGTTTGAACTCTGCTTGCCAAATGCTGAAGAACGTTGCTGGGGAACCTGGGGAACAGGTGAATGCGATTTATATATTCTCTGAAGGGGACTCCTACACATCTACAGGAGATGACGGCTCTACAGTGTTTCAAATTTAGCACTTATTCATGAAGCATGCTTGTGTCTTAGGATTGTGCATTTGGTTTTTTAGCCATGCTTAAAATTTAAGATGACAAAATACAGGAGGATTTGTTAAACAAGGTCAGGGCTTGTTTAAGTCTATAAGATATGGTCATGTTGACTGATGACTGATGATCATTTTCCGCTTGGTGCGATGACATCATCATTGCTACACAGAATAAAATAGTGCTGGAACAAATATCTACATAACACTACATTTCTTTATATATATATTCGCAGGCAAACACCAAGTCTGTTTCCTCAAAAAATGATATAATTGGTACAAATAAAAAAACACCACCACAATGTGTTTTGCCTGGCAGTAATTTACAAGCTTGCCAGAATTTGCACAGCCATTTCTAAAATTACAGGTGAAAAAAGAGCTGTTTAATGTGTGGGCTCTTGACCCTCCATTTTAAAAGTTTTAGACAGCATGAAGTAAAGTGATCGCGAGTCAAAATCAGGCAATACAGATACAGGGCCATCACTCAGAAATTCCTCACGCTTTCCAACACTCACCCAGCTTGTAAAGTAAAATGTTACGTGTAGTGATCAACATTTTTTTATTATTATTATTATGTTGTGATCTTATTTTCTGTTATATGTAATGTATTTTTTTTTTTTTTTTTAAATTGTACAATGCCCCCTTTTCCACATTTATGTTATTTCAATTTTTGTTTGAACTTAAACAACCATATGGCATCCTTTGTTTTTGGGTTAATTCAGTGGGGGGAAAAGTAAGACTTAGTCTTACTTATGGATTTTTAAACTGTATTTTTTTTACGTTAATGCGGTATTACATATAATAGCTCTAAATTTCAAATGGACATCTGAACAAGAAAATACCAGCACTAGAATAAAAGGATACTGGATCCACTAAAGCAAAATCAGCTGAAAAATACACATTTATGTCTCCCATTCTCATTGCTTAAAGTTCTCTTTCTGGACTGAAGGCTTCCCAAAATGTAGCCCAGACCTGGGCTGGCTCACTATGGCAGCCTTTCTTTTTAACATTTTTGAAGATTTAGAGAGCTAAGGCTTTAAAACCAAGAAAAAGCAGAACCTCTGTCATTATGGATTACTGAACTATAACAAACACAGGCTCTTCCCAATGTCTAGCTTCCTTTTTTTACATATACAAGGCTTTAAACAGAGAATATAAACAACAAAAAAGCAATCTTTTGAGAGATGGTCATTTCTGTTGATTAAATCCAGTACCGTTAGAATAACTAGGTCAAAATAAATGCTACTCTTATATGGTGTTTTATGTTGATTTCCTATGATTGCTACTATCACTCTTTACCTGCTTAAACAGGTTCATAGATCCCCAAACTGTAAACCCAGCACCTGTCCAACAAACATGGATTCAAAACAGGACGTAACAACGTGGGTAATTGGTGTTGATAACACAGATCACTGTGAAATGAGACCACTTCTTTAGCAAGCAGAAAGAAAAACCTAATTGCTTGCTTTTAGTTTTTGTACAACTTAGACAACATTACTATGAATTAGATTTTATTCAAAAATTTCAAAATGAAAAATGTTTAGAATACAAAAATAATTATGTTACAGATAAAATATACTTTTGCAATGCACTGGTCTAATCTTTAAATCTGTTTTCACTTTTTGCAACCTGGGCAGTGTAAAGAAAGGATATCAGGTTGCTAAACACCAGCTGACATGTGGACAATGGCCATGTCATAAAAGTTAACAGTGGTCACTTAAAATGTGTGAAGGGTCCACATGACTTCTAATCATTGTGGCTCCTTGGCCAGCAAGTGTGAACATAAACACCTTGAAATGACAGGCACTAACAATAAAATAAGCACATACTTTTGTAAAAATAAAAAAAATTAAACCAGGCGCAAATCCTAGATGTAATTTATTTTAGGATTTGCACATTCTCTAAAGGTGACATTAAACAAAGATGTCGTAAAGATAATTTAAATTAAAATCTGGTTCTAGAACTGACGACAGCTATTGCTAGAAAAGGTCAACATTCAGAAGTGACTGAAAAGACAAACATGACATGTTTATTTTAGAGATAGAACAAACTACATGCTATCTACCCTGCACAGTGACCCAGACAAATTATTAGGTCCTAATGGTATTTTATTCAGTCAAGGAAAGAGGTGTTTACTTTCTGTCTTAAAGAGATCAGTAGGTCAAAGTATCAAATACCACCGACAGTTCAAACAGACAGAATGCAAACACCAGGTTGTAAGTGCTGTTAACATGCCTTCACTGCTCCCTCTTGTTAGGGTCAGCTAACAAAAGTTAAAACACTCCCTCTATGGGTAAGGACTAGATTAAGAAGTTTAGCAAAGCAACAGAATTAAAAAAAAAGAAACAAAAATGCTTGAGATTTTAAGTATAGAATATCTAGCATAAAATATTTGTGAATATTCCAATCAAATCCCTTTTAATCAAAGCCATTAAAAAAAAAACCCTCAGTGCTGTATGTCCAACATGTTTAATCTATAGTCATTGAAACAGGTTTATCATGAACCTAACCTTCAACCCTCATCTTCAAAATTATGTTGATTCCAGAAGAGAATTCCAGTAGGCTGTCTCTACACAGCAGAAAACTCCCATGACCTCACTATAGTAGCCATATTAGCCATATTGTCACCAGCACATTTAGCATGCAGTGCTTATACAATCTTGCAAATATGAAGTCACGATTTTAAATCATTTTTGAGACTTGGGAACTGTGGTAGCAGCAGCTTAGTAATATAACTGGCCTGAAGAGTTTATAAGGGACTGAAAATATGCAGTTATAATCCAAATTAGTTGTATTATTTGCAAATAAGTTAATACAACCTTACTTAGTGGAACAGTATACATGACAAAATGACAAAAAGACATACTGTAGATATTCCCCTTTTTTCAAAAAAATTAATTCCTTGCTAAGGAACTGGACATTTTGCTGCATTTTACTTACCATAAACATGATCCACAATCGCCGGTTCAAATCTGACCTGCAGATTGCTTTGTAAGTAAATTACATAAAGTACTATTTCTATTCATCAAAATAAATATCTACTTTCCTAGGTAATGCCCCCATTACTGTTCTTTTATTTAAAGTAAATGAATACATTTTGTACAGTGTATCAAAATTCAGGCTTATCAAGAGAATTAAAAGCATAAGAAATTTCTACTCCAGAGGAAAATCCTGTTTCATACAGGATATGTTATATAGGCAAAAACGTAATTTAATAAGCTACTGTTTCTAAGTTCTATGTAGTTACTGATGACAGACAAACACACAGACAGCTTTATTGAACCCAGCATTGCAACAGTTATTTCAGGCATTTTCTCAACTAGCAGTAGATGCTTTCCATCAAATGAACCAGCTGCCCAGAGGGGCCCCAAGAATCAGGAGAGCTCACGCTAGGTCCGGTTTGCAGGGAGTGTTATTTTACAAGTAATTTGCCACATGCAAGAGTCCTGTGCGTGGTACATGATAAACCTTTCTAATTTGTAACAGAACTCTATAAAATCAATGTAAAGGGTTGACCATAGCAATACAAAACTGCATTGGTACATGGCATAAAGAAACATTCTTATTTGAGTACTTATTATAGTACTGTAATGCTAATAAAACCTCTATCATGCAGGTGTAGTCAAAATGAACAATTAACAGATGTCCCAGCATCTTACTGTATTTACTTTATATTGCTATACATTTTTTCAATTTAACATGCAGCTCCTCATGATGATGCATGCAAACCACATTGAAATGAAGCACAAAAATTGTGGTTCACAAACTACAGCCAGTATTTAAGTCTAAACTCGTGCAATCCAGAATTAGAAAATTCTGTCATCTATATAACCTTCCACGGTATTTGGTTTTCAATTCAATGTTTTATTTCTGTTTTTCATTATATCATTGAAACTTATTTTTAAAAAGTAAAAGCCCAGTAATGTCCAAATAAATATTTTCTGCTCTGAAGACCTTAACTAGATGCTTCAGTAGTGAGTTACTGTAGTTTCCCATAAGGGCCTTTGCATCACCACTGTGAGACTAAAAGGTACAGTAAGAGAGATAATTACATTCAAAATCTGTGCGAGCAGCCATATTAGGTCAAAGGTCAATTTTATGGTCAGCAACACGGTTAGACAAACTCTTATGGGAATGCTTAATAATAATTATGGTCTTGTCCAGCCTCTACCTATTACATTGATTCCATGACTCTCGCAAACTGGTCAACACTGCAGCAAAACACATTACCCTTAATCCAAGGGTAAAACTTAGCAAGAATAGGGGCTTAACTGCCCTGTAAACGAAGTAAGGACTAATGTCAATTCTTGGAAAAACAGCTAAGTAACCCAATGTGTCCCGGGCAGATATGCCTGCTAGTATGAATGAGTGGATGGGAGTGGCCCAGGCTTCCCGTGATTTACAACTGAGAACAGACACACCGCTTTTTCTCAGTAAATAATAAAACAAATTGTTCACCTCCAGGGGTCAATGTAATGTGTGCATAATATTCTCTGCTATTACTTGAAAGTTCGTACCTAACTAGTGCTTAACACTAAAACAATAGGTGGCTAAATCCACCGTTGAGTGCATGCTCCGCAATCCTGACGTTTTATTTCATGTAATTAAATTAAATTTAAAAATGTTATATATATATATATATACACACACACACACACACACAGATTAACCCATTTTATATAACCTCACTTAATATCATGCCCCGTTTATTATTGCGATTCTTCAAAAACTACTGGTCATGCACCTTAGGTTTTTTGAGAAATTACCCCTCTTAATATCATCTCACAAACCCGCTTATTGTCATGTTTTGTGCAGCCTGTCACATAGTGTGTGCCTGGGCTTTACTAAGTAAGTACATGATAGAATCAATTTCCAGTGCAACTAACAACCAATAATCATCTCGGCTGTCAAATTCTGTCCGGGCAGTCTTAACAGGATACAGTAAAGTTGCAAAACACCAAGTGCAACGCCTAATTGATAACTCTCATCAGTCGACAATTCATGCCCTTTTTAGATAATGACACTTCATTAATGTTTCGTTCCAGTTAATGATACAAAACTTATTTGTCCTGTAGTAAACTATATGCATTTGTTTAATTCACTGTCAGTTTTCTTTCTCTTTTTAGTTTTTTTTCTCGCACTCGTAATGTGCTGTTATAGGCAAACGTGAAACCCAGTTTATATCCAATATATATATATATATATATATATGAAGACACTACAGTAGCCTGACACGATTCATAAAACATTCAAGGCTCGAATCTGGCCAATAACAAAGGTTTCTAACTTCCCAATAGCAGTCTGTCAACCTAAAACTATGTTACCAATTATTTTTGATTAGTTAAATCGAGAATCATCAACTTTGTGAATTCTCATCCTTTGAAAAAAAAAAAAAAAAAAAAAATCAGTTTCAGCCCATCATTCTTGCATTTCTATATTTTACAAAAAAAGTGTCAGTCCATTCCCAGTGTTCATACATTTTCTAAAGCTCTCCTTTGAGTCTGCTCAATTGAACATTAACCAGACCGCTTTCCGCAGCTCTGACCCTCAAGTGGCCTGAAGCACCGTGGCACTGACGTATTGTGCAGGTGCAGCAAGGTTTGTTATCATTAGCTTAGTGAGAGTGTACCTAGCTGCACATTATTACTGGACCTGTGTCAGAGACAAAAGGACATTTAAAAAACAGTCGACTGTCAGTTTTTCCACAAGAGCTGGAGTCAACAAGCAGGGGTTTAACTTCAAGATTTATTTCAAGTGTGGTTTTTGGTGAAAAGGCTAAATATACAGTAGCTAATACTTGAGAGCTTTGGGAAAACTCTTATTTAACCTTTTAAAGATGTAGTATTACATATTTGAAACAGTTTTTCTTTGTCTCTCCTGCTGCGAGATCCCCACAGCCTTAAATTAGACAGAATATGGTGTGATACTAAAGCATTACGCGCCTGTCAACCTTTTCATTTAAATAAATAAATAAATAAATAAATAAATAAATTAAATTAAAATAAACTTACAGTGGTATTTTTGTGGTTTATTGATTATCTGTAATTGCTTTTTAATGGCTGGATGGATATTTTCTAATGATTATGTTGAAATTGTAGGAGTTTTATGAAAATCTGTTCTGGATGTTGGTAGACAGTTTTGTTTTCTACCAGATTTGTCAGCTGGTCTCATTAAAACTGTGCAAATTACAAAGGCTAAATATATTGTGAAAAAGTTACAGCAGGGATGGAAATAATACTACCATTGCATAGCAGTTGGATCCACTCTTGGTTTTACTATGAGTTTAGTAAGACACACCTGAGCTTGTTATGCAATGTAATAGGAATCTTACTTCCATCCCTGTAAAGTAAGTAAAGAGTTCATTAAAAACAAAAAGGCATCATACTGTACAGGGCCAGCAATGGATAGGCTATATGAAACAAACAGTGAGTGACGGTAAACTAACAAATTGATTAATTATACCCATGCTTAACCATCATGTCTTCTGTTCATTATTTACATCCTTTTAAAACTTTTTTTCAGCTGTAGTGCAGCAAAAACGCAGTAGATATGCTCTGTTTTGATTTGATTTGCCCATTGAAATAGTTCCTGTCAAGAACACCCACCCACATATCTCTCTTCTTCATCTCGAAACATAATTCCAAGCCAACACCATCTACATTCAGATGAGATAATCACAACTGATTTAAAATCCTGGCCACATATTAGCATAATATTTACACAGTGTTTTTTGATGAACACTAGCATTTGTGAACATTACAGTGAATAACACGTAATGCATGTTACATCTCTACAGTCCTGTCCCAGTAAACAAACTCAATAAATAGAAGTTTCTATGTGCAACATGAAACCAATATGTAACTCAATCTCATCTCATTCCATTATCAAAATGGGACTGTTGCCGGTTCCATTTGGAGTCTACAATTTAGTCTGTATCCAGACATTACATTAAAACTACGGTAATGGTTTATGAGCATATGAATCAAGAAGAATAGTTAGGCTTTGTTTTTGGGCAGTGGCTTGTTTTGTACACTTTTCATTTCTATGCACAATCATACTATCAGACACACTATATAAAACCACTTAACACCCATTGTTCTTCTCGATATCAAATCTATTAAAGTAGGTTTTGCAGCTCTGCTAATATTCTGCCAAAACATATGAGGTATACTTTATGTATTTCTATGCTCCCTTTGAACTTCTTTTTGATTTGGTTTCATCCACAATATGACTTCATGTCACTTTTTGAACAGCTTTATAAAACAAATGTTGTGCTATGAACAGCTGTTTTATTTTTGCCGGTGAAGTAGGAAAGAAAAGCACTGATTTTAAGTCCACTGGGACTATGTATAATATGGCAATATTAGAAACAGACTGAAAAACCTGCACACGGAATGTTTAAAGAGTAAGTAGCGGGGTTCCGAAAAATACAGCGTTCTACGTCTCCACGTGTTGCTACAACTGTTTAAATAACGGACCTGTCAAATACCCACCTTCCCCCGGCAGACACACATATTAAAACGTTAGAACTTAACTTTATATTTTAACAAGTGTTTGTTTTCCGGATTTAATTTAAATCACATATTTTTTTCCTAGATTTAACCACAAAAAGTGCAGATTTAGCTAAATACATACATGTTAACAACACATTCTTAAAATTTTAAATATTTGTACTTTCGGATATAATTTATAAATGTTGAAAATGCGTATCACAAATTAAACATTTAAAATCAGTCTATAAATCTTTTTTTACACTTGGCGATTCAAAATGTATCCAACAGATAAATCTGAAAAATATTATCGCTCAGCAATTAAATCTGAAAAAATAAATCTGGGTTTTCACACAACTAAATCTGAAGCTAAGATGCAAATGATTGTAAGTCGCCCTGGATAAGGGCGTCTGCTAAGAAATAAATAATAATAATAATAATAATAATAATAATAATAATAATAATAATAATAATAATAATGAAATGAGCCCTGCCCAATGAAGCATTTAATTTGGCATTGTATGCTGCCCTTGCACTCCGAGAGCCAATCTCTTCGCTTCCCCGCTTCCTCTGCATACAAAAAAAATGCCTTTTTTTTTTTTCTCAAACTTCAAAACTTTTAAGAATGTGTTTGTTAACATTCATGTATTTAGCTAAGTTAAGTAATGACAGCTAGTTTATGGGTTTCCTACCCCTTGCAGGTGAAATTTAGTTACAAATTAACACCACTCCATCATATTGCTGAAGTTTGTGAATTATATGTTTATTCATTTATTATTCATTTATTATGTTAGGCTAAGGAGTTCATTCATCGACATGGTTCTGTGTGAGGTTTTTCAAAAGCTAATCCTAGGACATGCACAAGACTAATTGCGAGTGGTAGGCAAATGCACATAAACTGTAATCAATACCTGGCTGTCACTTCACTTTGAAAGATATTTTCCAATGCATCAACTCCTTTTAGTAACTAACAGTTCCCCTAATTATATTCATAGATTGGAAAACATGAAATATGACCCCAGCCACATGCAGGTTCACAGTTTTGTCAATCGATAAATCAATATTTATTATATATAGCGCCTTTCATAGTGGACCACCATCACAAAGCGCTTTACAAGATAGTGAGGAACAATGCATAATACATTACATACAGGGCATAGTACATTAAATACAGCAGTAAGAAAAAATGCAAATACATTAAATATAGGTATAATACATTAAATAAAAGGCTAGGATGTGAATTCTAAACATTGTGGATGCGTGTGTCAAGCAGAATAAAACTAATAAGATAGAGCGAAAAGCTGAAATATCAATTTAGACAACAGCTAATAACAGATATCAGGCTTAGAAAGCATTAAAAGCAAGAGAGAACGAGTGGGTCTTGAGAGTTGATTTAAAGAGAGCGATTGTGGGAGCTGCACAAACTAAAGCTAGGAGAGAGTTCCATACATGAAGCTAAAAGAGCACTAGCCTGCTTTTGCTTGGGTATAACAAGCAGGCCTGAGTCAGAGGACCTCAGCTTGTGGTCAGCGACATAGCGGGTCAGCAGGTTGGAGAGATACTCTGGACCTGTGTGATGAAGGGCCTTGTAGGCATGCAGGAGAATTTTGAAAAGTATCCCTGAACTTCACAGGCAGCCAGTACAGCTGGACAAGATAGGGGGTAATGTGATCATGTTTTTTACATCTGGTAAGGATCCTAGCAGCGGCATTTTGAACCAGCTGCAGTCGGTTTATGGTGCGTGTGTCAGTCATACATGTTCTTTTTTTGTTGTAAAATGTGATTATGGATCATTATGATACTATGTGGGCTTTGATAAGAGTTAGTTGTAAATATATTTACTAAAACTCACTCAGTCAGGTAAATTAGGCCTATAAATCTAGACATCGATGCCACAAGTACAAACATTATTATTCCTGACCGGTATCAATCATAAAAGCAGTTGCTTTTAATGTTTGAAATTGGTACAGTATCTCCCTCACAACAAAACCACATTTTCTCCTCTTAGTCCTTATAAAAATACACACTCACAAACACACAGACAAGATGTAAATGAAGTTCCTCCCAAACTAACACTAGGCCTTAAAATTTGATGCGAATGAGGCACACATCTTCCTTACAACAAGCAGCGAGGAAAAACAACGAAATCAGCACACATTTTAATTCATAATGTTAATTAATGTATAAATTAGCCAGTTGCTATGTTTATGTCTAAAATCAGGACTATTCCCTATGCACTTTTGCGCATCGGTAATAAAAGACAAGTGCCAGCTCTGAAGACAACAGCATTATTTATAAAGCATCAAAGGACATACCGGAGAAAAAAGAATGTGTCTAAATTTCTGGGCCATATCCAGTGGATGTCTTCCAAGACTGGTGTATATAAGTTGATATACTGTAGGTGACAGGACTGTGTCCGCTGCAGACAACTTCCCATTAACCTTAGAAAACAAAAGCCACCAGCCATGTACAGCCTGCAAACCAAAGTCCTGAAACAGTGCCATCTTCTGGTGATGTAAGAAAAAAAATGACTTGTGTAGGGAGATTAGATAATACATTAAAATAAATAGTTATTTTACTGTAAAAGTTACAGAAACAAGTTATGTTAGTAACATACGTCGCTCACTATAGCTGTAGATACACAACTATAGCTATCTGTATTATTAAAAAGCAGAATACCATGACCTACATCCACAGCTTATAAAGTCCTTGATCTTACACATTGTTAAATATTGAAAACATTGGATTAGCGAAGGTCCCTCACACAGTAAAAATCTCATTTTTACAACTGCACAAGAAATCCTCTAGGTACTATATGTAAAACTGGGACACCTCTTCCCTTCTTTAAATGTATGTTCTGATACAGATCAGTATCCCATTACTGTATAACTGTAAAACCTGGTTTAAGTTAAACAAGCATTTACCAGTTTGTTTATTTTTTATTTATTTATTTTTTTAAGTATTGTTGACAATGCATTTTTGCCATGTTATTTGAGCAGAGGGTTTAGGGGCATACCTCTTAAGCCTATAGAGATTTTAATTCTACTGACTGTTATGACACACGCATTGAAAGAATGCAAGTGCCCCATTGCCCCTCTCTTGCTCATGGTCTGTGGCTCCCTATAGAGAAGAGTATCCAGAGAGCCATGGGATTCTCTTTAGACTGACAGATGGAGATGTATCCAGGTGTTAAACTGATGTTTAGCAGAAGAAAAATTGTTATATATATCATATGATTATATGATGGATAACACATCATCTATTGTACATTGCTTTTTTTGTACAGGATAATGTTATTATTATTATTATTATTATTTTTAAAATTAAATTCATGTCATCTGTATTATGTACCTATTTTAATGTTTGTAATTAAATGGTTATTAATAGTTACACTGTTTTCAAAGATTTTATTTTAAAAGTTTACGGTAGGAAAATATGGTTACAGACAGACTTAGCTAGAAAACTCTTCTGAAAACTCTTCTGAATTTACTTTTACTGAACACCAACCACTACTACTGAATGGAACAAAAAACAGGTACAAGTGATTAAATGTCTAAATGGGTGTGATTTTTGTTTTGTTTAACAACAGTTAACCTCTCAACAGTTTAGTGTGGACTAAACAGGCACTTTTTGTGTAATGACTAACACTGCACAGCATGCTGAAGTTGAAAAACTTAACTGGAAAAATGCATGATTATTTAAATATTTTAAAATCGCCTGCCACTGGTGTCCCATTAAAGTCATGTATCAAACAGGAGTTAGAGGGTGGTCCTACCTGCCTGGCAAAGTTTCTTTGTGACCTGTTATAGTATTCTGGTATCCAGCCATCTGTGTTGAATACTTTTCGACAAACTGTTCCCAGAAGGAGGCTTATGGTCACAGCACCATTACATGTTCACGTGTTTTCGTGGCATTGAGCATCTATAGCAAGCCAGCATTACTCTCAATTGTTATTAAAGACATAAATCTTGAGACAACATAACTGATTAAAAAATGACACATGGATATATTTTGCAAGAAAAAAAAAAGAGCTTTGTAATAGTCAAGGGTTATAAAACAATATGGTACTTAGGGCTATTAAATACAGCTGCGTACAGCAAAACAGTTGGAAAGCTTGTACATGCCTTAAACAGCAGGTTGTTTTAAATAATAAGCAGCTGGATCACTAATACTAATTTAACATGTTTATGGTGTCAATATTAGGCCTGATAGGCAACTGTTCTTTCAACAGATTATGCACAATTTCCAATGCTGTGTTTTTGCAGGTTTTACAAAAAACTATATAATTGCTGCATGTAACAAAATCCACACCAGGTTATTATGCAGATTTAAAAGCTTACAGTTATACAGGGCAAGAAATTGTTTTGATTGTACAGATCTGCTAAGAACAGCCTCAACATAGTATTCAGTCAAGTTATTGCTATCAGTCCTCTTCTGGCACGTCAATTCTGCCAATTACTTAAAGGGTACATAAGGACCTTTTTATTTTAATGTGTTAAATGTTCCCATGTGTTGCTACAACTGTTTACGTAAGGTGTGTGTATTGTTTAATATTTTTTTTTTTTACATTTTGACCACTTTTTTAAACTTTTAAATTGCATTCCCTGCCTCAAGATGGCTTCCCATGTACCTGCATGGACCTCTCAGAACTACATTTCCCATCATCCTCCTGCTCACATATGTAACTGAGATGGATTTACCAGTGAGCAGGAGGATGGTGGGAAATGTATTCTGAGAGGTCCATGCGGGTACATGGCAAGCCACCCCCAAAAATATATAATATATATATATAGTCTATATAAAAATCAATACACAACATTTTCAGCAAGTTGGACACTGTTTAAGCAAGGCATTTCAGAATGACATGCTTGCCTTTTTTTCTGTCCCATGAGATTCTGGCTCGCTCTAAAGCAGCACAACACATTTTTGTCCCAGGTGTCTTTCCATAGAGATCGCTATGTGTACACGAGCATAATCTGTTTTTTTTTTACTTTTTGCTGTCTAAAACTTTTAGTAAAGGCTCAAGAGCTGCTGTGTTCATCCTGTGTTTTTTATATATATATTAACCTCACATAATATTTGTTCGAATATTCTGGTATTTGTCCCAGCACTAAGTTCAATAAAAGTGGTAAAATTAACTTTGAATACATTTGTGACCATAGAGAGATTATCGTTAAATCATACCAAAAAAGCAGATGGGGTTCTATAAATAAATGCATTACTAGAAACCTACATTACGAATAAAGGTCTCATTTAGAAGACAGGAGGGGTGACATTATAGAGGGGATGACGAGGCTTGACTCAGTAAATTTACAAAGAACAACACTCTTTCATATGGTAATGCTTTAAAAAAAAACACAAAAAAATCAAATGCATACAAAAAAGGATTAAAAAACATGGTTAATGCACTAAATTCTCATCTCAGCTATTCAAAGAGCACACAGCAGATCAAACATTAACCAGATAGATACAGAGGCAATTTGGGCACATTAAACTAAATCTGTAAACCACCTTATATTACCATGTTAGTGGAAATGCATCTGCTATTCCAGAGCCGAAACTCTTTTGATTAAAAATGACAGAGAAATGAAAAGTACAGAGTAGAGTGAAATGATCATTACAGACCATCTATTTATAAAAGCCACGCATCTATAAAGGGAACATTTTCTACATCTCAAATACATTTAAAAAGCACCTAATTTTAAATACCACAAGCATAATGTGATCATCAGAGACTTTTATATATATATATATATATATATATACACACACACACATACACCCTCTGACTTCCAAAACCAGATACTTTGGGGGAAAAACAATTATGTCAGAAAGCAGGAATGCTGTAGTATTACATCGTTTCTATTTTTAAACCAAACCACTTTCTTTTTACCAAGTGGCAAAAAAGATTGAAGCACTTTTCTCTGGATATTACCATGGGTAACATTTTCTGTAATTGGGATAACCAGCTCCATTAGAAAATAAACTCCTTTCTCGCAAGGCAGTAATGAAAAAAACCTATCCACTACTCCTGTAATGGAAAGGCACTTCCAAAAATGCTCACAAATAAATAATATTAATTAATTATCCAAGAAATCCTACAACATTTTTTTTTTCTGCAAACTTTAAATTTCTGAGACAATACTACTACTGTCCTATGGCATACATATACAGGGCTCCAGACGCACTTTTTGCCTTAAGGAGGATCTACACTGGAAGCAAACGACACGTGAGATGCGAGCGAATTTTATATCTACATCAAAAGCTAATATGTTAGCAGTAACCCTGTCCTTATCCCTCTTGCTGTTCTCCCACCCAATCCCACACAAGACAGAGGCGGCCTATTCACAACACCACTCACTCACATAGACTGCAGAACAAGCCAGCAAAGACAACACACGCCAAAGAAAGAGTGAAGTCGCCACACACCCAGGAGACAGAGAAATGGCAGGCGAAGTCACCACACACCCAGGTGAGAGAGAGGTCCCGTTGACAGGGGGAATAGGTAAAACACACACAATAACGCTTGTAGTAATACAACACAATACACCCCTTGCACCAACAAAACAGTACACAAACAACTATTTACATAATGTTCCCTTCTCGTCCACCCTCTCCACAGTGACAACGGTCTATACTGCATTAAAGCTGTTGGAGGTGGAGCTTATTAAACTGGGTTTGGGCAGAAGTTGGGGCAGGAATTGGGACTGATCCTGGGGCTGTGCCTGGAAATAGCGCTGAAGCAGGCTGATTGGGAATCCACGATGCAAACATTTCTCTAGTTTGCAATTTTTTAATGGCTTTTCCATAATAAACGTGAGGCTGCAGCGCTGTATCTTTGCAGTCAAAGGTGTCCTAATTGTATAGCCTAACTCAGCACCAATTGCTTTCAACATGCTTACTTTTAGGACTGAAATGGTATGCTTTCCACACCAACTGCATAAGGTCACATACTTTCTCAATCATTGAAACTGGTCTTTGAGTACTTAACATTGCCCATTCAAGTCTATGGTGCAAGCAATGGAATGAATATGCTGTCCAATCTCACTTTTCAAGAGAGCACCTACCCCCCCCCCCAGCACCCATATTGGCATTGCCACCATCAGCTCCAAATTCACTAAGTTGGTCTTGACACCAATCTGAAAATTCATTGTCAACATTTCCAAGCAAATTCTTGGGTGTGTTTAGATTCCTTGTGCATGACAGTGTACTAATTTAGCTAAACCTACCAGACGATTCACTACCACACCTGCAGAAACATACAGTACACCATTACATTATCTTTCTGTAAAGCATCTCTTATTTCATCAGCAATGACTGCAATGAACTCAGCACATGCTGTATCACTGTCATATATTTTAGATACTTCCAAACCATTCTTTCACATTAGCACAATCTGAGAGTGAAATCTAGTGAATGGCAGTTGTTCTACTGCAATCATGTAAGCTGCATTGAATTGAATTCCCTGTAAATTTTTTCTGCATTCACTTCAGTAGCATGTACCATTGCTATGACTATCAGTGTCTGGGTTGGCGTACACTTTGCAATAACGCAGTCCCTAGCATTTTTATGCTTTTATTTTGTTTTTTCTTTCTTAAAATGGTCAGTTCCAGAAATAAAATCTGTTTTCCGTGCAACAGCTGGCCCTGCTTTAGTGCAATACATTTTTTGTTTTTCATTACTGTAACATAACCAGGGAAATTCCTGAAGCCACAAACTCTTAAAATGCTGTGCTTGCTTTCTTGGCTGTGGAGGTACATCGTCTGAATTGGAAAACAGCGGCACAATTATTAAATTATCTTCCACAAAGTCTCGATTTTCAACACTTTCTCTACCGTAGATGCAGACTTTGTAGTACTACTAGTGCTAGATGCAGCAGACAAACTAAGATAGTGTGGCATGCACAGGGCTAGGGCTCAGGACTGGTAGGTGACGCAATCTAAAACATGAAGACAAAAGGCCTATATCTGCTCCTGCAAGGGAGCCCGGCTCTTTTGTACATCGGTATCGGCGCTATGCTTCAAAGCGGGAGGTCCCGGGTTCACGTCCAGCCTGTGCCTGTGAGAAGCCCCTGCTTGTGGGAACCGAGGTTTGCCACAATATTTTAGTTTACTGGAGGATGCAGTTCACAAACAAACCTTTATCTGCTTGCTATGGTAACCTTTTTAATTCCCTATTGTTTTTTTTGTTTTTTTGTTGAATTCTCAACCCTTTTGTTCTCAAGACCCTTATTATTAAACTTTCTTAAACACACAAATGTTTCCAAGTTCAGGCACTTTACCATTTTTTTCTGTACACTACCTTAATACAGCACTTCAGTTCAGTATTTTTTGTCCCTGTGTCTCAGTTCTGCTCCATATTCCTCACACTGACATTGAGTCTTTCATATTCGATCAGATCGACCTTCTCACACTAGCTTAAAAGACGTGCACTGACATCATAGCTAAGCCTACAATTTTGTCAATGAGGTCACAGAAATCGTGAATTTGAGTAAGATCCGTGAAATCTTGGAAATTGATGTAAAAACATTTGATTAGGCGCTGCCTTTATTTCTATAAAAATGCAGTATGACTTGCACTGAAAATAATAATCTGCAGGTATCTGTAAATTGTTTGGTTGCGTATGAGTGCAGCATTTACATGTAGCTATGTAGGTCAGCGAATGAGATAGCTGAGCGAGCAAGCATGTAAATAGGTGACATCTAAAATACAAAAGAATTGTGAGTGAGATGAACAAATCATGGAAAACTCTAAAGCCAGGTTCATACTTCTGCCGCAGATGAATGCGATACGTCAGGCGCAGACAGCTATAAAAACTGTGCAGCTTCACTATTTGCAATAGTCTTTATATTATTGGTTTTGGTGTACTACTTAAAAATTGTTGTGTATGTTGATGTAGCTAAAACTAGTAAATTTGGTGACATTTCCATGAATTCTTGTTTTTTTGCCGCATCTCGTCCTGTGAAATGTACTAAATATTACAGTACCAAAATCGTAGCCTTAATCACAGTGCACTCATACGTATTGCACAGACAAAAAGCACTTTTAGTGATATCGCTAGTCTTTTTAGAAGCTAGCATTTTCGCAGTCTGGAGCCCTTCATATATGTATACAGTGGTTTGCAGAAGTATTCACCCCCTACCAATAATGTCACATTTTGTTGAATTACAAATAATTTATGCACAGTTTTTCAAACTAACTTTTTTTTTCAAAGCTGTAGTGGTTAAACTGAACACTGTTATATGAGGAGGAGGTTAAATGTCCGCAAAACTTGCAAAGAAAATGTACAAAATGAAATGTACTGGTTGCATAAGTATTCAGCCCCTTAAGTCAGTACTTGGTAGAAGCACCTTTTGCAGCAATTACTGCTATGAGTCTTTTTGGATAGGTCTCTACTAGCTTTGCACAGTAGGATGGTGAGATTTTTGCCCATTCTTCATGGGAAAATTGCTCCAGTTCTGATAAGTTTGTTGGGGATTGTCGATGGACTGCAATCTTCAAGTCTCGTCATAAAATTTCTATTGGATTCAAGGCAGGACTTTGACTGGGCCACTCAAGAACACTAATTCTTTTCTTGTTCAGCCACTCCAGTGTGGCTTTGGCTTTGTGCTTCGGGTCATTGTCCTGCTGAAATGTGAATTTCCTCCCCAGTTTCAGAGTCTTGGCTGACTTAAACAGGTTTTCCTCAAGGATTCGCCTGTACTTTGCACCATCCATTCCCAGTCCCTGATGAAGAGAAGCATCCCAATAACATGATGCTGCCACCACTATGCTTGACAGTTGGGATGGTGTTGACTGGGTGATGTGCAGTGTTGGGCTTTCGCTAGATGTAACGCTTGGAATTTAGACCGAAAAGTTAAATTTTTGACCACAAAACCTTTTTCCACATGTCTGCAGTATCATCTACATGCTTTTTCATAAACTCCATATGTGCTTTAAGATGAGGCTTTTTGAGTAATGGCTACTTTCTTGCCACCCATCCATACAGGCCAGTATTGTGTAGGGACTGGCTTATTGTTGATATATGAACACTGACTCCAATCTCAGACACAGAACTTTGCAGATCTCTCAAGGTCATTGTTGGCTTCAGAGTGACATCCCGAACCAGTTTCCTGCTTGCCTGGCTGCTCAGTTTGGGAGGGTGACCTGATCTGGGTAGTGTCTGGGAGGTATGATGCATCTTCCACTTCTTAATGATGGACTTCACCGTGCTGAGAGGGATAATCAGCGCCTTTGAAATGTTCTTGTACCCATGCAATAAAGAGGAAAGTGGCTGAGCTGGTTTAACTTCTGCTGGAGTTGGACACCACCTACAGTCAGGGATAGGACAGGTAGACCCAATGGAAGCCTACTCACAAAACCTCACTCATCCTAACTATACAATTTCCTGAAGACATACTGCCACTGTGCAAAAACTGTGCAAGAATTCTTTATTAGCTTGTACTTGGCAGAGGTAAGTTTTAAAGTGAAACATTTTTATAAGCACATCAGTTGATCACAAATGTTCTTAAGAACAGCAGGTGGAAGGAGTTTTAATTTTTTTTACCGCCGGTTTCTAATGATCACATGGAGCTTTAAAAATTGGTACAGTATTGACCTTACACTTAAGAATGACAACAGGGAAAGATGCACAATTATTAAGTATCTCCAAGTAGAAACATAGCCTATTCTGAAATACATGTTGAATAGGCAATAATAATCAAATATCTTGTTCAATATAATAAAATCAACAAAAACTTAACTGAACACTAATATTGTGCCACATTGTGCTTTTGTGACAACACATGATGCATGAGCTTCACCACTCATACCAGAACAAACAATACCCCAGCTATTCAGTGGACCACAGTGGGGATTTCTGCTCATGTATTATATAAACACCTTTCATTTGTTGGTCAGGTGTATAGATCATCAAATGTATACACAGCCTTAACACTTGCTTAGAGTACTGTATTTGCTCGAGTAAAAGTCGACCTCATGTAAAAGTAGCCCCCCCCACCCCCATAGTGAGGGCGAGATTTGGGTATAATTTTTTTTTTTCTTAAATATATGTATTAAATATCCTGACAGCGTTTGAGTGGCAGATTTGCAAAAAGTATTTCTACGTAGAACCGCCAGACGGGTCATTTTGACTCGTATTACAAAACAGTACATTCTTTTTGGTTTGTTTTTATGTACAGCCTGCAATAATATTATTTTAGTATACAAGCTCCACCCCCACTTCCTTCCTAGCCCACACACGGAAGTATGTATTTCAATGGAATGTGGGGTGGGGTGTGGTCTGGCTGGCCGCTACTCAGACAGCCACTTCTCCAGCGGTAGTGCCAGCACCACCTGGCACTCAAGAAGCTGGTAATGTTGGCACTATTTGGAACACTATAACTCCTGATGTTGAGGCTGCAGGCAGGGCCGGATTAACACAGGGACTTTAGGGGCTGCAGCCAAGGGCCTCAGATTTTGAGGGGCCCCAAAATATATATATACATAATTTATAACACAATATCTAAAAAATGAATAAGTATCGTGTGACTGTATGTATCGGAACAACAGGTATGTTTTTACCAAGCCGTATTGCGTTGGAGGAGCAGGGACTGCCTGATCATATGACTTGACCTGCAATCAAGTCACGTGCCACTTTTATCAGGTGTGCTGCGGCGTGACGCAGATCAGAACCGGTAAATGTCTGGCAAAGCAGAACCTAGGAAGTATGACAGCGTTGCTGAAAAGCAGAAACACAACAAGTACTGTCGTGAGGAAGATATGTGAAACAAAACACCAAATGCTGACACGCTATTTTAATACAATACCAACAAGTGTATGTGAAGGTACCAGTACTTCGGAAAATACATTAGAGAGAAATCAACAGGATGAAACGACATAGGTTTATATGGATTAGTGTGGGGCAATCTCCATGGAAAACAAAAATTAAGTCTCACCTTTTTCTCACTCTATTTTGGTAGAAGTTTCAGTTTGTGTGTGTTTCCATGTAGTTTTCTTTTAGACTGAGCAATTCTCATTCCAAATGCAAATAAACTAATTCATATTAAAATACGGGAGGCTATGTTTGTGCCCGAGTTCCAATTTGGCCTTGTGCGACTTACTGACATCGTACAGCTTTCTTAAACCGGGTTTCCATGAAGTTTTTAGGTTGTCTTTAAACACAGCCTGCCTCATTTGGCCCCCCCAAAAAATAATAAAAATAATAAATAAATAAATAAATAAATAAATAAATAAATAAATAATAAAAAAATTTGTCGTTCCTGTGTGTGCAGCTCTGCTGATTCTGCCGACACAAATAATAATAAAAAAACAACATTACATAAGAAAGCGCTGTGTACTATCCTTGTATTAAGGGTGTCGGCTAAGAAATAAATAATAATAATAATAATAATAATAATAATAATAATAATAATAATAATAATAATAATAATAATAATAATAATAAATAATAATAGTTGCTAAACATTTTATGGCTGCATATATATTTACTACAAACCTATTATAAAGATACATTATCGTAAGATAACACATTTCCAGATAACTTGCTATTACGACAAAAGAGTCTGCAGTTTGCATTTCCAATTTTGTATTTGAAACTGCCAGTAACTAACGCTGTGGCCAATGCTCATTTTCAAAACTGGAGCTAATTCAAACATCGAATCAGGTAAAATATGGATGAAGTAAGACAGAATAATCTGACATTAATGTTAATTGAGTGTGTTGGTACTAAAACAGTAAAGGGAAGCAAATTAATATGCAAAGAGCGGCCCCCAAAACGATAACAGCCCTGGACCCCCATTAAACTTAATCTGGCCCTGGCTGCAGGTAGAAGGGGTGAACATAACATTTTGAGGGAAGTTCTAGGGCCCATGGCATATGCAAAACGCAACATTGATTATTATTATTTATTTCTTAGCAGACACCCTTATCCAGGGCGACTTACAATTGTTACAAGATATCACATTATTTTTACATACAATTACCCATTTATACAGTTGGGTTTTTACTGGAGCAATCTAGGTAAAGTACCTTGCTCAAGGGTACAACAGCAGTGTCCCCGACCGGGGATTGAACCCACGACCCTCCGGTCAAGAGTCCAGAGTCCAGAGCCCTAACCACTACTCCACACTGCTGCATTGAGTGCTTTTCGCCTATTGATTGACATGCATACTATGCCTCACCTGATACAACGTTGCACTGAAGCAGAAGCCCACCGACAACTACAAGATGATTCCTGGTCAATGCCCTTGGGGGAATTAGAAGCTTTCATTGCACTAGTATATGCCCGTGGAGCATTTGGTACCAGAAGCCTTGGTTACTGTTGATAGCTGTGCCAAATGCACAAAGACAGTCTGCAGTAAGTGCACTGCATATGTTGAAAAGCATAGAATCTGTGTGATTTGTGCCATTACTTGAGACTTTGTAAACAATTGTAAATTAAGCCCATTCTGTTCAAATGTTTATTTATTCATGTCATTTCGATTCTAGTATGTCTGTGTATAAATGCATAGCTTCGGTTGCGTATATGTGCTTTGTTATGTAGGCAATATAAACATAATTATTTTAAATTTTTTTGATACTTATATCGTTTTAGTTGTACAGTTATGTATGTACATGATATACCTGTATACACACATTTATTTACAAATATTTGTTATTTTTTGAGGTTGCGCTTTATGTAATATGTCTGTATATAAACACATTTCTGTTCAAATGTCCGTTTATTTACAATGTTTCGGTTGCATAGATGCTTTATATGACGTTCCTGAATAAAACTACAACTTACATTCAATTGTTTGTTCTTTCATTATAATAGTTATGCTGTTTTTAATACACCAGTCAAATTGACCACTCAGGTTGTTCTAAGTATGTGTACAAATGCAGTCTTCTAGTGTTAAATAATGTACCTGTAGTTTTTATTTTCATTGTTAACATCCTGACAACTTTTTACACTTATAACTTATAACGGCTGCTCTAGTGCACTGGGTCTTGAGATCTGTGTCCTCTAAATCAGTGGTGCGGAAACTTTGTATATACCCACACACACACATATTAAAACGGTTTCACTGATAGTGTAAGGATTATTGCCTACATTGTCAAACAGGTAATACAGCAATAATGATCCATGAGGTATTACGGAACATAATGCAGTGATTTGGAGGACAGATCTCAAATCCCAATGCACTAGAGCAGCCATTTTTAAAAGAGCTTTGAAACAGACTAAAGTTATAGTGTAAAAAGTTGTCAGGATGTTAACAATGAAAAAAAAAATTACAGGTACATTATTTAAACAGTTGTAGCAACACATGGGAACGTAGAACGCTATATTTTTCGGTACCCCACTACTTACTCTTTAAGGTCAACAGAACTTACCCTAAGGCCATCTTTGTTTAAAATATATCTGACAGATTCTGGTGAAGTAAGCTGTTATCATAACAAGTAGCGTAGGTTTAGCTATGAGAATTTTTTTTGTCCCCAGTATCTATCAACACCTTTTAAAGCCACAAGGTAAAGACCCATACCAACAAAACATATTTATAAAGAGCAGAAGTGTCATTCAGCAAGGAGTATTAACACATTTTTTTAGACTGTTCGCCTGGGGTTGCCAGGGATCCTGCTTCGCCTGGGGTCGCTACACTGTGGTCGGAGCCCCACGGAGGGGAGTTGCCGGCCATGAAGAGGGGGGGGAGGTCAGGAGACCAGCTCCCCCAGCTGCACTTTCACGGCAGGATAGTGTGTGGCCGGAGCCCCGGAAGAGGGAGCTGCCGGCCACGAAGAATTGGGGGGTGCCGGATCTCCCACCATGGCCACCCCCATGGACACTGTGCTTCCCCCTCTTCTGGGACTGAGACTGAGGGGGGAGGTGGCCATTTAGGCCATGTTGTGCTTGGCACAAGGGGGGGGATATGTGACGGGGGACTGCCCCGTCTTTATGAACATGGTTGGGACTGGCAGGGAGGGGGTTAAATTCCTCCCTGCCAGGAAAACATGTGAGAATGTGGCTGGAGCCCTAATTGAATAATCAGCAATTATTGATTAATTGGGCTCCAGCCACAGGGGATAAAAGCCAGGGGAGAGGCCCTAGCTAGAGAGAGTTCTAGAAGGAGTAGAGTGTTTTTGTGTGTGCTGTGTTGTTAGTTTTGCGAACCAGTGAAGGCAACGCCCAGCCTGGAAGCCTTATTTGTAAGTTTTGTTTTGTGTTTATTATTTTGTGTTTTGAAACCTTTTTGTTTGGCCCTTGTGCCGATTTATTTTGTATTTTTGTTTATTAAAAAGCTTTATTTTGAACGTTTAAACTGTCTCTGAGTCTCAAACCTCTGTCATTCCTGTCACAATGACCTTTTTAATTGTTCTCAGCTCTTAAAAAGTTGCAGATTTCAAGCTAACTATATAAAGTATTTTTTTTTTTTTTTTGTGGCCTCAATAGAGCTCTCAGAATCATGATAACTTAACTTAAAGTCACAATTTCAAGCATGATCTTGTTAGCATTTTAATAACTTAAGAACATAAGAAAGGTTACAAACGGGGGGAGGCCATTCAGCCCACCTTGCTCGTTTGGTTGTTAGTAGCTGATTGATCCCAGAATCATCAAGCAGCTTCTTGAAGGATCCCAGGGTGTCGGCTTCAACAACATTACTGGGTAGTCGGTTCCAGACTCCCACAATTCTCTGTGTAAAAAAGTGCCTCCTATTTTCTGTTCTGAATGCCCCTTTATCTAATCTCCATTTTTGACCCCTGGTCCTTGTTTCTTTTTTCAGGTCGAAAAAGTCCCCTGGATCGACACTGTCAATACCTTTTTATAATTTTGAATGCTTGAATAAGATCGCAGCATAGTCTTCTTTGTTCAAGACTGAATAGATTCAATTATTTTAGCATGTCTGCATATGAGATGCCTTCTAACAAGTCTACCCCTACCAGATTTGTGTTCTTGGCTAGATGTACAGTGTCTGTGTCATTCTATTTTGTCAAGTTGTCAACTGCGATAGTAATTGTGAGATACCTGGTATAATTAGGAAAAGCACATTTGCAGAGCTTTCACAGTCGCTGGTGTGACGTAGATCAAGTTGCCCAAACTTCAGCACTTCAGTCGCTGCACTACAGCAGTAGATGTGTTCCTCAAGGCCCTCCGACCATTCACCTCCACTGGGCATTCCCATATTGGAACCTAAAAAAAAAAAAAAAAGTGCTGCAGTACTGCAATCATCATGTGGCCATTATTTGTTTCATTAATACTAATACTGACAAACGTGCACCTTTCAATGTTACTGTATACTATGTTTTATAAAAACACACAAAACAGAAAAAAAACGTTTAGGTTTGAATACTGAACATAAAACTGTGTCTGCTAGCAGACCAATAGTAATTATTTGTTTCAGAACATTCACTGCCAGTAATTATTAGCAATCTAAAATTAAAATTCTGTTTAAAACCAATCAGACTGATTTCAGTAAAAAAAAAAAACAAATACAACAACCCACCAAGCCAACCACATTTTCAAAGAAGGATTGTCTAAAACTAACCTATGTTTTATGACCTTACTGTACTCACAGCATCTGATCGGTTAACATAGTTACCTACAATTCAGAGTCACAAGAATGCAATGCTTTCCAGTTTACTTCCACTTCAGAGATTTTTTCGGGTAACTATATCCTATTTATGAATTCATAGGCTCAAAACCATTCATTCTCAATATGCAAGTAATCAGAAACAATCCTGTAATGGAAATGTATACCACCGAGGAGTATCACTGTCATGTAATAGCACTCTTCATGGGAATTCATGAATCCATTCTTCAAAATATAGAATTTTTTTTTTTTTAGGGCACTGCAGTGTCCACAATGTATTCGCTCCAAGACCGCATTCTAATAAAGCCTGTCCGTAGGATGAGCGCAAATTCTTCCAAATCAATTTTGCTTTAACAGGAAGGTCTTTATTGAAGTGATTCATTAGCACTGAATTCATATTTTCACCCAGACAGATAGATTTACATGTTATTTTCTGAAAGTAATCCTTCCTTAATTACTTTACAAGCAAATTCTGCATGTTTTCTTTTTATTGTATATCCCCCCACCCCCAAGGTTTTGTGAGAAAATGCCACCCTGTAGAGCTTCCTTTAACATAAAAACATAAGAAAATGTACTAATGAAAGGAGGCCATTTGGCCCATCCAAGCTTGTCTGGTTCTTAGTAGCTGACTGATCTCAAAACTCTGTCAAGTTGGGTCTTAAAGGATCAAAGTGATTCTGCCTCAACATGACTAGGTAACCCATTCCACATCCTCACCACTGTGTGAAAAAGTGTCTCCTTCCCTCTGTCCTAAATCTTTATCTGCTTAATTTCCAATTGTGTACTCTGGTCCTAGTTTCTGTGCTGCACTTAAAGTACTGGTTAGGGTTAACTATGTCCAACGTTCCAGATAAGGTTTTGGGTCATTAAGTAATTTACTCTTCAATTTATACACTATGTGAGTAAAATGTAACATTACCTTCAATCAATACTGTACATACTTTAATGGTAACGTATGGGGTATGCATTAACTACAACTTTCCATTTTAACTGTAATTGTACTTTGAACTACAGTAGACCTCAGTTACAAACACCAAACTTACCTGTCTCCCAAACACCCCACTTTCAGCCGGAAGTATGAAATCACTCAACCATGCATACAATGCAACATATATCCACTTCCATAAGCCGAATGCTAGTCATGAAGAAGGCAAAATTACTGTACCAACAAATATATCCAGACAAAGGTGAGGCACATTTTGAAGCAAGTATGCACATTTTACTAGGAACATTTTAGTTAAAAAAAACACAGGTTTGTTTTTTCTTCAAGCCATTTTGTTTAGAAATAAAAACAAGCACTACATTAACCCATGTTTTCCTGAACTTTTGTGTCTGTGTTTTTGCTACAGTTACAATTTTAATGGTAAATTAAGTGTTGCCTTTTTCCATTTATAGCAGTTTTAAAGACTTTACAACCAGAACAATATGAATATTGCATTGCTGTGCTGTATACTTGCATTATTTTCCAGATTCAGGATGTAGATAGCAGGTGTACATATTTATTACAATTGTTGAAATCTGACATTTCAGACTTACAAACAACCTCCATTCCCAAGGTATTCGTAACTCTGTGGTTCTACTGTACTGTACAAAAACTTGGTCTTACGATAAAAACAAAAACAACAACTATTCTTATTTGCTTTATTGACCACAAACAATATGGCTGTGAAGCAAATAAACACAGAAACAGAATAGTTTGTTTTTATTCCAATGCTGTGCAGATGGAATATACTTAATAAAAGGCCTGCATGCACATACTATATTTTTAAAATATTGTATTCCTTATTGATCAGCTTGCTTGCATGATAAAGTATCCAGACTCTCTCCTAACACAGAATATTGTATTTACTATATAGGCTTACCTTCCATAAATTCGGTTGACAGATAGGTTGAGGGGGTCTAAGTCGACACTGTTTTTAAATTGGAAACACGGATTTATTGGTCACGTGTTTCTGGCTATTTCCAGGCAGGCTACAAGCTGTCCCGTCATTTCCCTAGCTACCGCATGCAATATATTCACAATTGACAACTGAGATGTCAGAAACCAATGAAGTGTAAGAAGCTTTATAACATGCAAACTCAAGATGCGCAGCAAAATTGCTATGGGTATTTGTTATGCATTAAATCTAAAAATCATACGTAATTCATATTTTTTCTAATGCATAAAACACCCTTCACGCAGCTAATCTAGAACAGACTCTAGAACAGAAATCTTCATAGCTCAAGCTCATGCCTTTAAGCCCTGGGATTAGTCTGGTTGCTCTCCAGTGCTACAATGTCCCTTTGGTGCTGTGGTGACCAGATCTCATCATAAGATCCTTGGATTTATACTCTACACTTTTGGCTACATATCCAAGCATTCTGTTTGCCTTTTTGACTGCTTCCATGCTCAGTCTGATTGCTTACAGCGATGAGTCTATTACATGACACATTCTGTATTTATCAGCATGTAGCACTTTACATTTGTTGACATTATATTTCATTTGCAGGTTTCTGCACCCAAGCTTTGTGTCATCTGCAAATTTGACAAGCTTGCTGGTTTCCTCCCAATCTAAGTCATTGATGTAGATAATAAGCAGTAGGGGTCCAAGCACATAGCTTTGCAGCACCCCACTGAGTGCATGGATCCAGTTACAGATTTCCCCTGTACAAATACTCTCTGCTCCCTATAACCAGTTATGAACCGACTTGCATGCACTTCCTTGTATTCATTGTGCTCCAGCCAAATGAAAAATTACCCTATATATTTCGGGTTTCCATTGGCTCAGTTTATTTTACTCGAGAAGACCCTCTTTTCACCTGACGCCATGCAAATGAAGGGAAAGGAGGTAGATATGCAAATTAGCCTTGTTCTGTTTTCGCAGATAGCTCAGGAAAATGTGGTTTCCATGCACAGAGAACAGGTACCAGAGAGAATCTTACATGGAAATCCATGGCTGTCAGGTGACATCTTGTTTGAGTGAAACTTTAAAGCACAGTGTTAACCTCATGTAATAAAGCTGTGATTTGTAAATGCCTTGTGCCTGGTTGTTTAATAATGAATTTTACTGCTCTTGCCCAAATTCTTTTTCATTTGATGGGGTGGCATGTGGTTAGTAATTAATAATATTTCAACTAATTTATCAAACGACTTATTAATAAAAGAAAAAAAGAAAATAATTAACCTGAGGTATATAATGAAACTGTCTAACCCAGCTATTGCAGATCACCATGGCTGAAAACCAGCAGAGAAGTAGGATTATAGAGATATGTGCCAGACACCTTTCATGTATGTTCCCAAGGCTGTCTGGATTGGGAGCAGTGGACGTTTCCATGTGAAAATGAGCGTGGATTTCCCGTGTTTTACGTCATGCTCATGAGTAAATTAGATTTATCCTATCCCTCTCCGTGGAGATTATTTTTGGCCACAAACCTGATCCTCTGGAGCGGTTCTCCCAAACGTGCACACACATCGCCACTTCACGTGTAAACAACCACACATGGAAACTCCCTCTGTGTGGAATATTTATTCCATATATTTTGTTCACATGATATGGAATATGCCACTCCTCCAGAATGATGTGTTTACATGCATACTGAATACTGACTGAACATGGTTAATAGGTGTGCATGGGCAGAAATCCCAACTAAACAAATGGCTTTTGTTATTTGTTTCTTTAGCATGCATGTCCGTCGCACCATCTTTTGGGACAATGCTTTAGCAGTCTGCAATCCACTAGCATAAACCACTTGTCAAATATGGAAGACATATATTCAGAATACTCGGTTTATATGGATTTTATATTCCAAAATCATATGCAAACTGAGTATGCGGTATACTAATAAAAATATTTTAAAAAAAATAAAACTGTGGCACAAGGTCTGTTATGAAGATGGCGATGTTGAAGATGATAATAGGACAATGTCCCATGAGGTACCACGGTTCTTCCAGGACTTTTTTGGGTTCTTCTACTGACCTATGTATAGTACGTTATTATTATTATTTATTAGCAGACACCCTTATCCAGGGCGACTTACAATTATTACAAGACATCACATTATTTTTACATGCAATTACCCATTTATACAGTTGGGTTTTTACTGGAGCAATCTAGGTAAAGTACCTTGCTCAAAGGTACAACAGCAGTGTCCCCCACCTGGGATGGAACCCACAACCCTCCGGTCAAGAGTCCAGCGCCCTAACCACTACTCCACACTGCTGCCCTAATAATAACGTTCTAATTTCTTCGAAAACTAACCACATTTCATTAACAGTATAATACAATACATGCTATTAAAAACGGACTGTTTTGTTCTTTTAGTTGTGGTGTCAACATGCTCTTAAAAAAAAAAAAAAAATCATAAAAAACACCACTGCTATATTTTATTGTAATGTACCGCATATAGTATGTATGGACACTTAATATTAATGCTAAATCACACTGTTTAAAAATAAATAAATAAATAAATAAATAAATAAAGGAATAGCAGTTCAGTTTACCTGTCAACGTATCAGAAACTTCCGAAATCCAAATGCCACAGTCGTTACTTTTTTTTTTTTTTTCAAAAACCACAAAAGCAAGGGTACTTGACAGTGGAGATCAACAAGCAAGGTCCATAGTCTACACAGACGGTATTTCTGCTGAAATGACTATTTCCCACCCTTTCACGTAGTGCTTACGTTAATTTCCCAAACGACTGTTTATAAATACAGAATGTAGTATCTGCAACACACAAACAGAGAAAATGTTTCAGAACAGTTTACATCGTGTACAGCAAAATAAACTACAACAACGTGAACTATTTAAAATTATAATATAAATAATATATCAATGGTAGTGACACGTACTATATGTTTTAAGTTTATATACCAGTGCATCATCTTGTTAAAAAGACAACATTCACAATACGACAGCTCACACCAGATTTATAAATATAGAGAAACTATATCTGTATGTGTACAGTACCCAGAGAAGACAACAGTGTGGATATGTTGCTATTGGTTTTGCTGTTTTTTAATCGTAATCCATTTTCCACAGCGACTCTCTTCTCAAAGTGAATGAAAGTTAACAGGAAGTACAGCTGCGTCGTGTAAGTATGTCCGATGGAACAACAAAAACTCTATAATATTGCGTCCCTCCATAAAGTGCTAATTCACGCTCGCTGTGTGATTTGATAACATTTGTAAGGTTTGTACCTTTTTTTTACGTTTTGCATTTCAGAAATAGAGTGAATGATTAGACTGTGGTGCACTTCAAAGCGTTTACTCCTGGTATTAATTGACACCAATATTCTGAGAGCTCTAGGAGACATTGGACTATATAGGGTTTGTAATTCTAACAGGTTAACCTAAACAATGTTTATATATATATATATATATATATATATATATATATATATATATATATATATATATATATATATATAGGTAGGGGGGCGCCTAACTTTGTTTGGTAGTTGGGGAGTGGGGCGATTCATAAAAATATTACAGGCAGTGCAGATTAACCGTACACTGCTCATACGTTCCTGTTCTGATTCAGTTTTAAGTACAGCTATGGCCAAAGTTTTGCAGCAGCTATAATTTTAAAATTGAGACAATTAAATAATATATATATCGCAAAAGTCACCGGAAGCCATAACAGTAGTAGGCTACAGTATTTCATGTTAGATTTCGAAATGTCACATTTTTTAAATTTGCTTTCGTATATGGAAAACTGCAAAGCAGTATGCCATTCAATATGTTAACGTAACATTATTCAGCAGGTTATAAAGCAAAGTGTGTTAATTCTATAGGGTGGTACAAACCATTTGACCATAGCTGTATGTCAATGCCTAAGGTTTAAACATTAATAAAATGTAACCAAAATGCATGTCCCCATATAAGTTTATTAAATAGCTAATATTAAAATGCATTCTAATATCGTACATGAATATAGATTCATATTCATTAACCAAGGTGTATTTTTTAATTTTTTTTCCTGAAAACATCCAGATAGAAAACTATAACCATTGGTTTAAATAAAGATTAACAGTTTCATTTGTTAGAGCGTGGCAATGTTGAATAACACTATTTGTTAACTATTCATACCTTACAAGTTACAAGAACAAAGTGTCACGAGTTGAATGGGGAAAAACGTCCATGTTAAAAACATTGATAACACTATGTAACACAATTTTTGTTCCTGGGTAGTAAGTGTTATTTCCTAATTGCTTATGCCTCAAAAGTATAGAAAATGGCTATTATTCCCCACAAACTTTGCTTTTGTGACCAGGACAGTGATATTTTGAAATTTACCTATTTCCAATGAGAAAACGGGCAAATTTATGTCTTTTCGTTCACATAAAGTCAGAAAAAAACAACATATGAATCCAAATTAACATGTATTTATACTAAAGTAATACAAAAATGACTACAAAAGATTTAGAAGTGAGTAGTTTTTTGAGATTTACGATTATACTGGAAATCACTTTCATGAATCAGCCCCCAAATGTAGTCTCCCATCATGTTCTCGTTATACTGTCCTTGGTAGCGGCGTTCAAAGTCCAGTATATCCTGGTGGAAGCGCTCGCCTTGCTCCTCCGAGTACGCTCCCATGTTCTCCTTGAATTTATCAAGATGAGCATCAAGGATATGGACATCCTACAGCCCATTGTGCCGTAGTTCTTCACCAGAGTCTCAACCAGCTCCACATAGTTTTCGGCCTTGTGATTGCCCAGGAAGCCCCGTACCACTGCGACAAAGCTGTTCCAAGCCGCTTTCTCCTTACTAGTGAGCTTCTTGGGGAATTCATTGCACTCCAGGATCTTCTTTATCTGTGGTCCGACGAAGACACCGGCTTTGACCTTTGCCTCAGACAGCTTAGGGAAGAAGTCTTGAAGGTACTTGAAGGCTGCCGACTCCTTATCTAGAGCTCTGACAAATTGTTTCATAAGGCCCAATTTGATGTGCAGTGGTGGCATCAGCACCTCCCGGGGGTCCACCAGTGGCTCCCACTTGAGGTTGTTCCTCCCCACAGAGAACTCGGTCTGCTGTGGCCAGTCCCGCCTGTGGTAGTGCGCCTTGGTGTCCCTGCTGTCCCAAAGGCAAAGATAGCAGGGAAACTTGGTAAAACCGCCTTGGAGACCCATCAGGAATGCCACCATTTTGAAGTCTCCTATGACCTTGATGCCATCTCAGAAAAATGCAGATATGTATCCACATAGGCAGCTGGAACTAAACTGAACTGGTTGGCTTAAGGCCCCTGTATTTATACTACTATTTATATTACTGGAAAGTTCTAGAAAGTTCTAGAAGTTACTCCAAGTTTACTCAGCACTGAATCTATCTGGAATGTTCTGGAAAATAGGTAAATTTCAAAATATCACTGTCCTGGTCACAAAAGCAAAGTTTGTGGGGAATAATAGCCATTTTCTATACTTTTGAGGCATAAGCAATTAGGAAATAACACTTACTACCCAGGAACCAAAAAATAAATAAATAAATTGTTACACGGTGTAATGCATGCGATTACCAAAGGAATGAAATATATTTTTAAACTACTGCCTGTTACCTTTCTGATTATCTTCTTATAATCAGCTTTAGGGACCTGCAAAACTAACAAGCCCCAAGGGCCAGAGCAGAACTCCAAGTTTATATACTTATATAGCTCTGGGGTAAACCCCTGAACAGTTTGCATAATGATAATAGCGATGCACCTTATAACAACAAACAATGACCACTGTAGTAATTAGAACAAAATATCTGCGGTTTATTACCAGAGAATACAAGCGCAACACGTGTCTTACTCACAACACGGCCAGGAGAGAGAGAAAACTCAGAGCACTTCCCTGACAACACAGACACCCCTCCCTCTCACTGTACCCAGAATTCCCCCATTTAAAGGCACAGTCTATAACATGCCGTCTGTGCATATTCAAGGCAGTAGTGACTGAAAAAAAAACGGCATCTTGCCCCATCCTACGTTGTTTTTTCCAAATGTACCATGCTCTCGAATGAGGTGATCTTTTGGCACTGGTTCACATTTTTAAAAAAAATCTAAACATGCATATTTAACCTCATCCATACTGTAGTTTGTGTATCGTTTTAAACTGTGTGGAGTCGGCAGTGAACGTATATCCTAGTTACATCCAGCCAATCAGATTAGCAGTCACTGTCTGTAACAACTATTTTTATTAGAACTGTATTTTACAGTGTATGGCTTCCCTGACTGAGACAGGGATATCCAGCCAATGGGATCACTGCTATCCTGACCTCCCAAAACATATAGTTTGACCCCCCCATATTCAAAGTGGAGGGGCACGTGTCCCTTCTGCCCCATGGGTTAGGCGCCTGTGATAGATAGATAGATAGATAGATAGATAGATAGATAGATAGATAGATAGATATAATTCAATGAATCGTGCAATCACACTTAGTTATAATGCCATCATTATTATGTTTATTTGTTCTTTCAGCAGTTCCACCTGCACCTCCCAAGTCAAGATTTTATTTGAAATATACACTCATAGAATCTGTCTAGGTCCTGAAATCTCTGCTCAAGCTGCGGGTCATTTTTTGTAATTTTTTTTTTTTTTTTTTTTTTTTTTGATAACCGAATGCAAATAGCTGCATTTTACTGCATAGCTACAGTTAACTTGTGAAAGGAAAATGTAACACCGTGTCATAGAGTTAATGCTTCTACCTGTTTCAAATACAGTAATTTATAGTGCAAATCTGAACTAGTTTGCTTGATTGTTTGAGAAGTACTACTGTATCTTCACTTCGCCTTGAAAGACACATTCTTGAAGACAGCTCGGCAGAGCTCAATTTGGGATTTTGAGGACAGGGGTAATGTAAGTAATTTTGTAAAAACAAACTTGTATAAATGTGTATGTTAGAAAATGTAGTGTTGCAAAATTGCGTGACAAATTACTTTTCCTTAATAAATTGGCAGGTAGTCACTTAAGTTTAAATCAGGGCAGATTATTATGAAAAAAATAAATGTTGTAACAATCTGTAGAGATTCACATCTGGCAACATTTTGTGAGAATCATGTTGTATTTTTTAATAATAATAATAAAAAATCCAAACCCTTTGCTATAAATGTGAAATGGATACATCACTGACTGTGCGTGCCTCCGTAAATCCCACTTTAACATGGTGTGACTATTCATTCAGATTGAAGAAACTACTAATGTTCTCCAAAAAATAGACACGCACATCTTAAAGGCTGAACCTTTCCACTTATCATTTGAAGAATTCTTATTATTTATAATAGAAACATTTTAAAAAATGGATTGTTTTCAGTAGAAATATTCTGGATTTATTGATATATTTTATTTTATTCATTTGTTTTGCAGAGAGAACAAAAAAAGTCAAAGTGAATCAACTGTGGGTTTAGTCTATCCCTTGTTTATTTTCTAACTAAATAAAGGCTTGTGCTGTTTAATATTTAGGTTGTTGACAATATATTTTAATGCCTGATATTTTTGGTATGATTTTTTTTTTTTTTTTTTTTTGATTTAGTACTGTTCTTCTTGCTGTGAAGATCAGACTACGGATGCATTTTCAAATGTGCTCAGCACAAGTTCCAAATCAAACAAAGGAAGAACATGTTTTATTACTACAATATATTGTTAAGCTAACATGCGGGTGTAATGTTTGGAGCCAGGCCAGGGAAAACACAGCCAGCAATGAAAATGAAAAGAATGTGCAAAAGTCTATAGGTCAGACTTTTAACCACTTAAAGTGCTATTTACACAACCAGAAAGGATTGTAATCACTGTAGAATAGTTTTGGGCAGGTGCCATCTTGTGAAAGTATTCCTCTCGCATGCTTCCACAAATCTCATTCAAAAGCTGCAAAGATTATTCTGTGTTTAAAAAAATATATATATTTTTCGGAAATTGTGGCATAGATGCTGCAGTTATTAAACTCCACTTGAGCTGCACGGACTGACGAGAGGGATTACAGGGCTTTAGATGTAGCATACCACCAGTACACTGTCAATGGGAGACTCAATATGATTTTAATACACGTGAAGGTAACCTGGCTTTGAATTGAGCCGTTAATCCCCTCTAATGTAATACATTTGTGGGACAAAAAGAAACATTGTGATGGAAGGCATTAGAGATCTCACCTGGTGCACCATTTGATACCCTGGGTTATGTTAAGTGCTACAACAATAAAGCTGGGTTATACCAAGCTGTCAGTCAAACAATGACAATACTAACTGCACGACTGCATTAAAGTACTAAAAATATGCGATTAGTGGGAATGGGACCTAGTTTCCATTGTTCAATGAATGAATGTTAAATGTGTCTGGATTAAATCAACACATTATGAATTGTGTGTTTAGTAAATCTAAAGTAATTGCTCCAAACTGTTTTTTTATTGTTTCTGAAAACTGCAAAATATAGGCCACAGAGTTGCATTAAACATCTGGGTTTTAAGAAGTCACCAAGATGTGATGACTGAAACAGAAAATTATATACAAAGTGTGAGCTTTGATTCTGAGCATGTGTTGCAATGCTATATACTTTAGTCCTGGTTGCCCTGCCTGTTGGATTTTCTGCTTCACCTTAATACGCTGTTTGTTGGTGTAGTTAAAGCAAAAAGTGGGACAAATAAAAATAAAATGTTGAGAAAAGGAGCTTTTCAGAAATGATAAAGCAAATTTGGAGCTGTATTTATATATAGATGCAATAAACCATAATTAACTGCTAAGAAATAAATAATAATAATCTATTTAGTCCAGATGCACACTTTAAAGTATGCACAGAATCAAATGTCCAGTTTTCTGTGATACACACATTTTATATCCAGAGAACTTTTGTAACTGTCTAAAAATAAGCAATTTACCAGACAAGAAAAATAATCTCTCAGTGGCCAGACAACAACCAACTGACTGTTTACTAAGCTGAAACAGATTTATTTGGATCATTGTACTGATTCTCAAAGGAGACTGTTTGGTCTTTAAATATGGATTGTATAACCGTGCCCTGTAAGCCATCAATATAACAAAAAACTACAATAAGTAAATTGTGGCCATACCGTATAAATACATAAAAACATCATGACTCTTATTACCGGTAAAGAATTGCCTGTCTAATAGACCAAAAAACAGAGGAGCACTCTCTCCAGGGCTGGATAACTTCCTGTGTACTAGAAGTGCAGAACAGAGTTGAGTATCCAGTAACTAAATTGTCACTGTAACAGGTCACTAACTGCTACCAATAACATATGTAGTTATATTTATTTATTTATTCCATTTTTAAACCATGTGTTAGATGTTAATATGGCTTGGGTGCTTTCATAGCAGGCACAACTGGGTGCTTGCAGTAGTTTTCAGTTTTGCAACTCAACCAGACTGCTTAAACCCCTGTAAGTATGGCTACTTGGCATTCTATTGTTGTGGGGTAAATATCTGCTGAATCTTTAAGTAAGTTTAACATCTTTAAACAAGCTACAACTGCATGGCACAGGAATGTGCAGCACAGTAATAATAAGTATAAAAGCATTTACTACAGTGCAGGAGATCTTGCTTTCATGCACGTGTTGGCCATCTGTTTTGTTTTTTTATTAGTTATTTGTTTACCTCACCTCTTAATAAGCTAGACTCTAAGAACCAAAGTGGAAGCTTGTGGTTTCACTAGTTGATTAACCTGTGCTACTAAAATCTGAAACCTGTTACTTCAGCGATTAGGACAAATGCATTGGATGTGTTTGGATGTTCTAGTTATAACCATTAATATTTGTATTATATCTTTTCTGGTTCTGATTATATCAACTGTTGCATCTGTATAATGGAACATAGCTACAGTACACAAAGCCACAATTACAGAAATTACAGATGCACACACCTCGTGGAAACTTTTGAAACACTTACTGCAGAAATCCCAAAGTTCTTTTTTTTTGTTTCACTTAAGTTCTTTGACAGTAAGTGGAATCCAAATAAAAATAAGCATATTATTTTTAACCAAACGTTTGCTGCATAGCCCTAGGTGTATGATTTGTATAACACGCAGTACTGATTTAAATATGTTTTAATTTTTCATTGGTTTTAATAATTCTGCAGCCCCAGTTGTTTCACAGAATAGTTGTAGTAGTGACTGGATAAGGTCTGCTTCCCTTTAAGCATTTTGTCTACATTGTGCTTTAAGAGGCCACTAGAGCAGCTGGATATCTTGACAAGAGTCATCTGAATGATGTAGCTTGGTTTGTACCTTTCTGGATGTAAAAAGGTATTGCTTGCATTGATGCGGTTCCTGGCAACAGTAATAGGAATTTTAGTTTGTATTTAGTTGAAAGTTGTTATATGTTAAAAATTTAATTTTCTGGAAATATTGATACACTTTTTATGTATGGCAAACAGATTTTATTGATGCCCTTTTATCTTTCATATTTAAAAGAATACCAGAGACCTTTACTTTATACCAGATGCTGCCCAAGTTTACAATGTTGTTGTCCAAAAATATGTTATCCTTTACACTGACATTACAGGGTCTTAGTGATACCATGTGGTGAAAGAAGACCAATGGTAAGATATGTGACCACAGTGATATCATGAATATATTTTTACTGTTGTGTGAGAAAGAAATGAAAGCTTTGGCATTTGGTGCACCTGTAAAAACATACTTGATCATTATGGCAAGCGCAACATTCTTAGTGGGATCTAAAACTAGTTTTCAAACAAGAAAAATGTTTATAACATTAAGTATTTCCTGAATTTATTTTGATGGATGACAGAATAAGTATCTTTCACTCATTAAAGAGCATATTGATATAATTTAATAAATTAATTCAATACACAGATGTGCTGCGCTGTTTTTGGGCAAAGGATTGCATTAATCAAATTCCTTACAGCATAACTTAAAAAAAAAAAGATATTACAAGGGGCCAAAACATTATTGGAGTCGTATGTAAAACATCACACTCCAGTATATCAGATGTCAAGTGTATGGTTTGGGTTATTTCATCTAATCAGACTGCTGTTTTATTCATTTGTAAATATGAAAGTATTCTAGCTAATTCTGCTCCCTGTTCTAGGACAGTTTATTTAAGCACAAGTACCCTGATTAGTACATGTAGGTGTGCTGATTGTCCAAACAAAGAGCCAGAGCTGTAGACAAGGATCAAAAGAACAAGTACCACAGAGTAAACAGGGTTTTATTGCTATTGTAAACCTTTTTCTTTTGTTTATTTTGCAATATCACAACTAGAGTTTGGCCTGTAGTATTAGACTGCAGTACACATTTACACATGATTGCTTTCAACCTTTCAGACAGAACAGACTTGGGTAACGACACAGAACATTTGACTGTATATCTTGAAAGTACCTTGTGCTGTATTGGTAAATGCTGTTTCAACTAATACCTTTTAGAAACTCCTGTAACCCACAGCCTTACAAAAATGGTGATAAAGCAGGGTTGCAAAAAAAACTTAAAATCATAACAAAACCAAATAATTCCTTCATAATTACAAAGAGGAAGAAGAATTTCTGTGACCAGGAGGCAGTGTGAAACACAGCATGTGAAGTGGCTACTTACAGTGCTGCCTTTTATAGGCAGTTAGGAAAATATTTTGGAAGTTGAGTGTTGTACTGTAAGTGGATTTTTTAAATTTGCACTTAGAATCTGAACATAGCTACATGAGAAATCTGGTACGGGTATAAAATAACTCAGTTATATCACAGTTATATGTGTTCTTGTTTTCATTCACTTTGTATATAATTTTCTCCAGTGGCCTCAATATATAGCTCTTGGAATCAAGTCTTACCTCCAGTCCAGAGTGTAAATATTACCTGTCCCCCTGCAAAACCACTTAGGACGTGTTATTTGTTCCTTCCACTGGAAACGTTATGTTACGGATGCAACCCTGGTTCCCTGAAAGAGAAGACGACCACCAACCAATACTTTTGGGATATACCTGCCACAGGTCAGGTATTTACTGAGCATTTTATGTCAGAGCTGCCGATAGGCCCCTCTGGGGAGTGACGTCCTCAGTCCCGCCTCCTGAGGGAACAAACAGTTACTCCACGGAGCGCACTTCCTCTTTTGCATCGAACCCACGAAAGCGACCTTGCAAGGCTTGGTGGTCGTCTTTTCTTTCAGGGAACCAGGGTTACATACGTAACCTAACATTCTCTTTAAATTCGAAGACAACCACCAACCAATACTTTTGGGAAAAGTATACCAAAGCCGTCGCGAGAGCGGAGACAGCAGACAAGGGACGTCTTGCTACCGCAAAAACTAGTGTGCAACCTCAAGGACCTTAGTGCCTAATGAAGGCATAGAGGGATCTACCACATTAAGTCAGTAGAACCTGGTGAAAGTATGCGGAGTAGCCCAGCTAGCCGCAGTATATATATCAGCCAATGAGGCTCCTCCAAACAGGGCCCACGACGTAGCCACTCCTCGGGTAGACTGCGCAGCCAACCGTCCAGGTGGGGGTAGGCCGGCATTAGTATACGCAGTCAAAACTGTGTCCACAATCCAGTGAGACAGCCGCTGCTTCGAAAGGGCTTGACCCAGGGTCCTTACACCATAACAGACAAAGAGCTGATCTGACTGACGCAGAACTCTCGTTCTGCTAACATAGCCTCTCAGTGTCCGAACCGGGCAGAGGAAGCTTAATCTCCGATCCTCCTCCGAAGAAAACGGAGGGGGATAGAAAGCTTCTAGTTCCACTGACTGATTCAAGTGGAAAGCCATAACGAAGCAGGGTTCGTTAGTAATGACACCCTGTTTGCATCGTCCCAAACACACATACAGGAGCTGTGCTCTGACAGATCCTGTAGCTCACTAACCCGCTTAGTGGAGGTGATGGGTAACAAAAAGGCTGTCTTCATAGAGGGATACTTCAACTCTATGGAATGCATAGGCTCAAACGTGGCCTTAGTGAGAGCCTCCAAAACCACATCTAGACCCCATTCGGGTAGGGTGTCCTTTCTAGGAGGAAGTAACCGCCGAGCACCCTTGAGAAAATGTGATGCCAGGACATGAGCGCCTGGAGACACCGAGTCTACGGGAACATGGCACGCAGATATGGCTACCAAGTACACTTTCAGCGTAGTGGGGGGTTGTGTCAACAATCTCCCTCCTGATCTACGAGGGTGCTGTTTAATAGGAACAGAGTGCCTCATACTGGTTGGTCTGGCAGTTCATTCTAGGGTCAGTTGGAAGCCAGCCAGCCAGCCAGGAAGGTGTCGGCATCGCAATGCCCGAAGTAATTGCCCTAAAGCGGTATGCAAAGTGTCAGTCATGGATTGGAGGAGACGTGACTGGACTAGCTACCACAGGGGGCGTGATTAATGGTATAATTGGGGATGTGATGATGTAATCTGGTCCTTTGATGTGGTTACTGAAGGACCCGTTTAGAAACTGACATAATTAATTATCGTGAGTACATCGTGTTTTGTTTGTTTGATTGTGCTAACTGTTTGTCTTTTGTCACTGTCAGACGGATACCACCAACTCGTCTGACAGGTAGGCTTGCATTGTAACGGAGTCCAGCCAGAGTCCCAACTAAACCATACTTTGCACTGGGATTAATTGGCTCTTGGCATCGTTGAGGGTGAGACCCCGCCTCGACAGATTCTCTGTTATGGTTGCCGTGTGGGCCACTGCTCCTTCCTACGACTGGGAACAGGTCAACCAGTCTTCCAGGTAGTTCAACACCCTGATCCCCTGCAGCTGCAAAGGGGCCAAGATGGCATCCACGCACTTCGAGAATGTGCGGGGGGCTAAAACTCAAAGACACTTCCCTGAAAGGTGAAGCAGAGATATTTCCTGTGTGCGGGACAAATAGGGATGTGGAAATACTCGTCCACTGTAGTAAACTAGTCGCCCGGCTGGACAAACTGGAGAATGTGACGGTGTGTGACCATTTGTAACCTCTCCCTCAAGAACCCGTTGAGGGGTCTCAGGTCTAGGAAGGGCAAAAACCGCCGTCCTTCTTCGGCACCAAAAAATACCTTGAGTGGAACCCCTCCCCTTGGAAGGTGGGTTCTAAGAGGTGGCTGGCTTGCTTGAGAAGTAATGAAGCTACTTCTTGTTTGAGGGCCCAATACCTTGAGAGGGTTGCTCACAGATGTAATCGTGATCCCTTGAAAGGGTTGGGTCTGAGCCCACAAGCCTTAAGGGGTTCTGCAGGGGCTGCTGAGCCTGTGGCGGCATTGGAACTGTCTCCGAGATCGCTGTTGTGCTGTTGTGCGGAAGCCTGAAGGCGGTGCCTCAAGTCATTGGGGATCGGGACCGTTCAAGTCAACGTGCTTGTCGCGGTAGGGTACCAGCGTCCCGCTCTCTGCTGAGACGCCTTGTGTTCTTGGTGGGAGCGGTGCAATATCTCCTTCACGGCAGGGGGATATCGGCGCATTCAGCAACACTGCCTTGTCTTCGTCCGGGACCCTCGCTTGGGACAGCCAAAGCTGCCGGTGAGCTACCATGAGGCTTGCCAGGCTCCAGCCAAGGGCTTGATATCTGGAGCAGCGTGCTTGAAACTAGGTGCAGCTCCATAGCCACTGGTTCAGAGAGTGGTGCCGACTGCAGTGTGTCGTCCATATACACAGTCAAGAGGCCTGCCGTGCTTACCTGTAAAGTAGCTGCATGCTCTTTTGTTTGTACAGTATGTACTATTCTTGGCTCCACATCCTCACTGAGTGATAAGTCAGCATCACTGTCGCTGGTATTGAAATCCTCCAAACCAACTTCACTCCTGTTGCTCATTATAGAAAGACCACATATGTTGCCATCTTTAGTTATCGCTAAAAAAATATGAACTACAACTAAACAAGTAAAACTAATAATAAAACAAAAAATAATAATTAAAAACACTATATATATATACTTGTAAAAGTTGAATGGTTTCCTGCAATATATCTCAGTCTTCTAAACGCCCACAGGTAGATTGGAATTGCTACATGACACGCAATTGGATACAAATGTCACCTGACCCTCCCCCGACTTTCATTGCACACAGGGGTCACTGGTGCACGGTGAGCCAAGGACACCCTGGCCGACCTAGCTCTCCTTCCCCCTGGGCGGCGCTCGGCCAATAGAAGGATATTACAACCTCCATGCTTGACAGTAGGTATGGTGTTCTTTTCTTTGTACACCTCACCAGACTTTCTCCAAACGACCATCAGCATGACCAACATTTTGCAAACTTTAAGCAATTGTCCTTGTGACGTTTTCCTAAGAGTGGCTTTTTCATTGGCCTGCGACCATTGAGACCTTCACCATGCAATACTCGACCTATGGTTAAAATGGAACCCCAATGGAAACCCCACCCACTTTCAGCAAATTCATTTTGAATATCTTTGGCAATCAATCTTGGATTGTTATTAACCTTCCTCACAATTCTTCTACTTGTTCTTGGTGAAAGAACCTTCTTTCTTCCTGACCGAGGGAGCGTTGTGACAGTACCATGAGTCTTGTACTTCTTGATAATAGAAACAAGTTGAAATTGGGATACTCAAATGCTTGGAAATCTTCTTGTATCCTTCTCCAGCTTTATGACAATAAATAATGTTCTGCCTAAGATCTTCAGATAGCTCTTTGCTTTGTCCCATATTGACATATTGGTAATAACAGCAATCATCATATACCTAACCCTTTTATACTCTCTAAGAATGTACAGGCCAGCATTTTCTAGACCTTTCTAGAATTAGGTTCTGCATTATCATATTGACCTTGTAGACAATACTATCATAGATTCAAATGGTATGAATACTTTTGAATTAGCATTTTTTGAGTTTTGAAAAAAAGTTGCTGAAATAAATAATTGTAGACATCTATTTCTTGTAACTTTTTCCCTCATCCACAAAAGCAAAACTTTTGCTACAAAAGATGTTTCCTAAAATTTGTTGTTATTGAGGAATTTCTGGAAATTATACATTTCCATTAGAGTATGTAAACTTTTGACTACAACTGTATATAACAAATGTAAATGGCAATTGCACAATTGTAAATCATAGCAGTCTTACATTTCTGCCAAATGACAAACAAACAAAAATGTTTACAACCACCCACAATCAAAGTGAAACATGCTTTTGCGCTGTGTTTATTTTACATAAAATTGCATTGATCTGGAGCAGAAAGACTTCTGAAAAGCAGTTTGGCAAAATACACATTTCCAGATGACCTGCATGCTTCCCTGGAGCAAGCTGCACATGCTGAGTTTAGCTGCTGTCTGCCTGATGTCACATGCAGCAGCTGGTAGAACAACTTGCCACACCCATTGTTCTTATTTCTAAACAATGTACACTATACTGGCCCATTGTCAACTTCATGATATCACAAAGCAGCTCACGGCAGCTCACCGGAAAATGAGTATTGTGACCTGTGAAAGTGTTTTTCAGAGCTCTTTCCACTCCAGAACAACACGATTTTATAGAACACAAAGATGTTGCTTGAAAAAAATGCTCTTTTTTCAGGCATTGGATTCTTATAACATGCTCTCATAAAACATAAAACATTTTAAAATCCTACCTTTTCATGCTAAATACTGAAGGTAGTGAATTGATGGAGAGTCCTGTCAAAGTCTCATTTCTAATAGGAAGTAGGTCTAGGATGACATGTTAATATGACACTTTAATATGTAATATGTTAAAGCCCACATTATGTCATTGTGTCTTAGCATTAGTTATGTTCATATTCTCCACGCAAATTAACCTGTCTTAAAGCGAATATACCAAGAGTTATGGTGCATTGTCTAAAAAACAATAGTTGCTAATAAAGTATTGTGTAGACAGTTTAAAGATACCAGATGGTGCGTGGGGAATGTGGATGAACAATGATAACTTCAATTACTGTTCTATACCTTCTTAAGAACAGGTATGGCCTTTTTAAGATATGAAAAAAGTACTTGCTAAAAGATATTTGCCATCCGGTGGGATTTCATTTTTAAACTGATATTTTTACTTGGTTCCAGTAAATAGTTTAGGTTGGCTCAGCACAGGGGGTGATATCATATGCACAGTTCACCCAGATTGTGTATATTGTTACACTAGACACAGTGGGATAAGCTTGCATGTTTGCAAGGCCTGAAAGTATGATAATCCTCAGATGACAACTTGGCTTGTATCAAGTACTCCTCTCTTCTCTTTAGTGATAAATTGAAAGGGAGACAATGGTATTATGGTAATTGCTGCTTGCACTTCCTCTTTTATGTAGATGCCAAGTTCCAAAAGTTTTGCATCGCATTTTAATTACAGCAATATTACTGAAGTGATGAGTGAAGCATTATCTAATTACGAGTGAAAGGAGGTGGGACTAATTATTCCTAACACTGGTATCTGGAGGAATGCCCTTGCTGTGTGGCTTTTTTGAAGAGTGGAAGCAGTTTGCCAGTAAGACTAAAACAGCAACATGAAAGTGTTTTGAAACACTTTTCTGCTTTCATGTGACTAGAAATCCTTTATATATATATTTCTCTCAGAACACTGTAGCATTTGAACATTTACAGTAACTTCCAGTCCAGATGCCCAGGGTTCGGATGACGTGCAGACCAGTTCTTAAATTGTACAGAGGTGCACAGGAATGTATTGTCTTTCAAAGGAAACAGGGTTCCTGTTTTTTGTTCTTGCTTTAAAATAAGAAAACAACTGACATGTAATTAAAGAAATGTAATCCTACTTTATCACTCGGCACGTATGCTCGCAGATTTGTTTTACAAAAAATGCTGTCTGTACATTGTCATCAAAATGAACGTAGCCAGATATTCAGTTGTTTCTTATCTTATTTAAGCTACATGCATGGCTAGGACAGGTGTAGTAAGGATTGTGAACCCTTTAGAGAATAAAGCACACAAGGATTCTTATGCTGCATAAACTACGTATTTCACAGGTTTACATTTTAATCAGACTTTTAGCAGGAACCAGCATATACTTACATAAATTATAGCTTTTTGAAAAACAATTCTGAGAAGCAACTTGTTCAGTTGGCCAAGGGTCAGTAGCTTAATACCAGGGGAACCTCAGAATGTTACTTTATCAATTACATTTGGTACCTTGTGTAAATTGTGATTTTACGGGCTGCGCGGAAATCGTGAAATTAGCCCAATACCGCGATTTTTACAATATTCTTAAGAAATAAATAATTATTATTTGTATTTCATACAAAAAAAATCACATTAACGAAACTGTACAGCTCTGCTGTGTGCCTGTGTGTACTATTCGCCAGGCACATAGTGCTGTGCAGTGATTATGTCATGTGGCAAAGATGCAGCTCTCCTTTCTTGTAAAGGTAAACGGTTCTGGATTTTGACGTTTCTGTTGTGGGGGGAGGGGGCTAGCGGTAAATTGTGTAAGTTTCAAACTGAAATCTTATTCAGGGATATATGTCCATTCGGTAATAAAAATACTCTTAACTAAAAGGCTCAAAATATAGATTGTGCACATCCCTTGTAAGTAGCTGCCAGTCTGTTTTACATTCAACAGTTTCCTTCAATTTTCTTGATAGTTTTTGTAGATTCGGTATTCGGTTTGGTATTCGTCCGAATTTTTTGAGATGGATTTGGTATTCGTCCGAATCCCAAAAACTTGGATTCGGTGCTTCCCTAATAATAATAATCTGTACACTTAATTTATAAAATAGTTCTATGCACACTCCACGAAATACGGTACTTTACTTGTGACACTGCTGTGAATTTTGAAGAAAATTTCTGCGATTTTCACACGGTCTTAATTACTTGTTCTTCTGATGTTTCCCAGATGGATCAGATGGAGCCTTAAATCTAAACTTAACAACATATATGTTCAAGTTACTTTTTCTATAGGTGTGTTCAACCCTAAAAGATGCTTGGCATGCACAGGAATGTACTGAATGATTTGACTTGGAAATGGGCACAAGACAGAATCGATACTTGGTCAACCACCATTGCTTGAAGCCTCCTTTCGAAACCATTGGATTACACTACATACTGTATGCATAGGATAATATATTACTTTACTATTTGATCTTCTCTTCTTATTTTGATCGAATATCAGACTCTAACTATACTTTATTTATACCCAACTTGTTTACGGAGTCAACTATTATGTTTACATTGTAAAATGTCACAGAAAATGATTGTCTTTACCACATCCTGATACGATCTTAAGTTCAAACAAAGTACACATTATGCTAGAATAGGAGTGTAACAGGGTGAGGAGCCCTGTACATTGATTTGTTTATTTATTTTTAGAACAGGGTCTCCCCCTCCGCCCCTGTGCAGGTTATTGTTTTGTATTTGTTTTGTTTTATGATTTATGTATTTATATGATGGCGAAACGCCATCGGTATTGTTTTTGTATTTATTTATTGTATTGTTCAGTAGTGTGGATGGGTAGCTCCATCCACAGTAATTTAAAAAAACTTGTGCAGATTGTGGCTGAGGGGTAATAGAATAATTGCCAGCTAGTTAAACCCCTCGGCCACGGTATAAAAAGCCTGCAGCTCTCCATGTTCCGTGTGGGAGTTCGGCGGAGGAACGTAGGAGAACAAGAGCAGAGCGAGAGCAACCAAAACTAAACTAAACTAAAATAAACAAAACTAAACTAAGCTTACCTCATAGGGTCCGTGAAGGTGCTTGCCCAGCCAGACCGGGTTATTTTGTGTTTGTGATTTGTTTTATTTTAAATATTTATTTTCGCTCTGTGAGCAAGTGTTTTCTGTTTGAAATATTTATTTTATTTTTGTATTTAAATAAACGGCGCACGCCGCGTCTTTTTCACTGCAGGACTGCCTTTGTGTTTTTGGTTCCTGCTTCTGGCCTGACGTCACCGCACAGCCACCCTGTCACAAGGAGAGCAAGGAAAATGGCAATCAACATTTCATATCATAACAGAACTTTAATGTAGACCACTACAGCAGGGTCAAATGAATCCTTGAATCAGTGAATGGTGAATAAAGGCTTATCTGCCACTGTCAGATTCAACATAAGATACATTTTATAAGCTGTCGTAACTAGACAAGGTAAATGGTCTCTCAAATTCTCAAATATGTTGTTTTATGGAGGCTACAACGATTTAAGACTTTTCAAGTTTTTGAGCTTGCTATGGCTCCCACAGCATTTCATGTATTTTCCACACTGATGTACAGGTACTGCTGACTTACTCATATGATAAAGCATTTCAACTGAAATATTAAGGGGTCAACTGAAATATTAAGGGGCTGATGTAAGGGTATGTGCAAAACACCCATATTGCAGCCAGAATCTGTGTTTTGCACATGCAAACCGTGTTTAGCGGCCGTAAAGTGGGACTTTAGTGGCCACTAAAAATGCGGCGTATGTAAAGAGTGTTTTTCACCTGCTGTTCTGCACCCGCTATCAAATTAGCACTTTGTCATCAATAATTCATTTAAATGATATTGAAATGTATTCAAGTGAATAAAATAACATGGAATTGGGCAGAAATCTGGAATACTAAGCAGACACAAATATTACAATGAGATGTAAGGATTTTGTCTTGTACTTGGGCAATTGCTGACCCTCCAAAAATGGTGCACCTCCTCTGACAAAGTGCAAACCATTGTAGAAGCGAGTAATTAAGAGCTGTATAAAACCACACACCTTCAGACACCTGTCATTGGCCTCAGGATGGCTGCTGTGGTACACTTCCTGATGCGCTGACGCTTGGTTGTTGTTGAGGACAAGCAGGAAAACCTGTGGAGGAGAAGATCTTGCATATTCAAACCCTGGGTCACTTTGTTTGGGATGCCGGAGGATGCGGTGGTAAAGCTTTATCGTCTCACTTCACAGGTCATCCTAGACCTAATAGCTGAATTTCACCTTTTCCTCACCTGGTTCACTGTCCTCCTGGTAACACCGACAGCATTGACTTTCTCCACTGTAGAGGACCATATGGCCTCTTTGTTACCATAGCTGATGTTGGCTGAGGCTTTTTCAAATAACTCGATTTCATGCTGAGTGACCTCAGCCGTGAGGACTCTCAGCTCCTCCTCAGAAAACTTTTCTTTTTAATGTGCCAGGAGGACTTTGCTGCCCTTCCTCCGGCATATTTTTTTTGTTTGGTTTGATTTTCGTGCTCCACAAATCTCATACAGCGCCTACTGCTTTCTCTGGGCTGTGAGTTAGGAGTGCACAGGCGGTGCACATTACGACCCTCGCTATCAAGATTGCGGCTCATTATTTGTGCGTGTTGAGTAATTTGCATTGCTCTTAAGCTTACATAGTGCAAAATAATTACATGGCTGCTAGGCAATTTGGATTTTGCAGTCACAATTGTTTGCACTATGCCTATCCTTAAATCAGCCCATAAATGTATGGTAAAAGAACAACTTTCTGTAATTATTTTATTCTGAACATGGGATATATTGGTACTGTATATCGTGATTGTTTTTTGCAGGTCATGTAAATGCTTTTCAAATGATGGTACCGTAATTCAAACACTACTGTCTATTTCAACATCAAATACTTTTATATTAATATTAGAGCTTTAAGCACTAAGTAACTGTAACCCACTACACTAAGTGACTTCAATCAAACCCAAAGGTGTTAGATTTATGTGGATCAGTCAGATTACTTCTCGTCATCCCAGGGGGCTCTTAAGTTAAAGAGTTTGGGAACCGCTGGTGTAATAAACGCTTTGCTTGCCAGCAGCACCTGTTTAAAAACCTTCCATTTAAAAAAAAAGCACAGGTTAAAGTATCCCATCTTGTGTGTGAAGAAGGACAATCCATTGTATCAACTGAATTAACAAGCAAGTCAAAAGGTAAAATAACATTTCAGTTATTCTGCATACAACATTCATTCTCAAAACTTCATAAGATACATGTTCTTTTTTTTATTAAATTCACACCACTGTCACAGAAGGACACATAAATATAATAATGTCTGACATAAATTGATATTAAAGCCTTTTGCACAATACTACAAGTACCTGAATGGTATTTAGCCATAACAGACAAGGCCGGCAGTCTTTATCCAAGAGCACTGCTGCCACCCATATACTCCAAATGAATGTTTAATTTTCAAACAGTCTCATTCTGGAGTGTAAATAAATTAATGAATAATACTCACAGACCCCTTCCTGCTGAATTGAGCTAAATTCTAGTGAAATGGGTTTGTAAACCACTTTCCAGATGTTCAAAATGCAAGATAAGCACCTTCCAGAATAATGCTTAGTTTTAATGAGTAACAGTTTAGGTTCTGTCTCTTGAGCAATCTTAAGAACTGGTTACAAGTGATGAATAGATTTCCTCTGTCACCAGCTTTAAATGGGAAATTAACACCTAATGTATGCTGCCTGTGGACAGCTGCAAATGGTTTGGGATAGCTATTATTTATATTTGTGGAAGAGCCATTTATCTTATTTAGACACATTCTTTAAACTCAACTAGCAGTGTAATATTTCTTGTTCGATTGTAAAATATGCAACCTTAAGGCAGTTGATTCAATTCAATTCTGTGTATTTGCTGTTGTGGACCTCATTTTGAATTATGAAGTAAATATTATCCATATCTTTGGTTCGCTATCATTTTATGACGTGGAAATGACTTGTTCAAATATATACATAACAAACTGAAATGAGTACTATTATGAAAATAATGAATAAAATCATTGAAAATCAAACAGATATGTATGTTTTTACTGGCTCTTTGAAAATATAACTGACAGAAATGTTTGACCGTTCTAATTTCCCCAAATGTGAACCAACTTACCACTTTTGCAACAGTCTACCAAAAATAACAGTCATTAAATATGATGACAAAGGTTTTCCCATAGACGGAAAAAGCTGATTTTCACTATACTTGTATTAGAAAGATAAAATGACAGACAGACAGACAGACAGACACACACACACACACACACACACACACACACACACACCCAGACAGACAGACAGACACCCAGACAGACAGACAGACAGACAGACACACACACACACACACACACACACAACACACACACACACACACACACTTTTATTTTTACACCAAAATGCAACTTTCACCATTTAGTTTGTGAATGGAAAATCAAACTGTTAACTTTACAGCACTGGTAACAAATCCCATACTTTTGACTCCTTAAATGAGTTGTTGTTACTTGGTTTGTAATATTACAAATTCAATTTTTCTTTCTCCAAAAAATGGTGCAAATTTCATTTTAATGAGCTGTTTAATAAACAGCAGCGGGATTACATTTTGCTGCTATTCACATATGTATCTGTTCATTGTTTTAATATTAGCATCTCTGATTATATAGTAACAGAAATTCAGTTGGAAGAGGTTTACAAAACCCGCTGTTACAATCATTAAAATAGACTCCTTTGTCAAAACTTTTTTTCTACCTTTACATAGTTTCTCTCAACCTCAAAAAGTAATTTGAGACAAAAAAAAGAAAAAGTTAAATAGGAGATTTCAACTGGTCTCAATCCAATATACTAATGAAGTACAAGCATACCACATTTATAATGTGCAGTCTCCCTGCTGCTGTTTCCAGGGCTCTATGCTTTTGTGTGTTCTGCATATGGGAGTCTTGCTTATTTTGCTTTATAAAATGATAGCATCCTTCTGTGCAGAGAGGCCAGCGCAATACCTGCTGTGTCAAACATTTTTGGAAAAGTTCTGCTCTGTGTAGCATGCAAGGGTTGCCAGATTTAATAAAACACTGCAACATTGTTGAGGAATGTGACCCTTTTACAGTGTAGTTTCTTATCATGGCTGGAGATCAAAATGCCTTTCATAAAAACATAACATAAAAGAGAGAGATGGCAAAGAGGTTTAGTGGAGCATATCTGGGCTTGGAGAGAGGAGTAACAGGTGTTTGTTTGGGCTTAGGTAGAGCCAGATGACGTTCTTAAATGCCATTTCATGTCTATAAAAAGAATGTGGCCTGCTTCTAAGGGTTTTCATTTGGCAAGTTATACTTTTTTTTATTAAAGTTGCTGTAATTTGGCCCATAACTTTTGCATCCACTGCTTAGTGACAGTTGCACACACGCTGCCAGCTGCTGTATGAGTTAGGGAAAGCAGACAGCAGCAGTTGTTTACAGCCTCCATGACTATTTGCCATTACGTTATGGAAAGGAATTACTCCCCTGCTCTGGTGGATATGTGATTTTTTTTACAGGAACTCTATGTTCTATCATCTCTGGGACCTGAACATTTTAACTAGCAAGAGGGGTAAGTTTTGTAAAAATTGGCAATTTGGAACATGGTATAAGACTCCTGCAGTTTGTTAGTTCCAAATTTGACATTTGTCCTGAAAAGAGGTCTAGGAATCTACACAAGTGGTGATAATTCTGGAAAACATGTTCCGATAAGACTTGGGTAACTATCAGAACATGTGATGGCTTATAAGAACATTTTGTGAAACCAGTCCAACTTATATGGAATGTTGTTATTGACTTGAGACAATACAGCACCATGTAGATGGATATGTGGGGGCTGCCATAGCAACTGTGATCTAAACTCACACATTGTCTTATTATTGGCTGGAGGTCTACAGTACGGATCAAGGCTGATATTTTCATGTGGTGCAAGGATTTTTTTTATTGAACACACCAGCTGATCGTGTATCGCCATTTCACATGTTTTACAGGTACAGGTATCTCTTCTGATCTCATTCTCATGTTACTGTCAGAGTGCACAGCAGTTTTCAAGTTTATACTTCAATAATGAAAATGTACATCCTTTGGTTAACTCCTCTTCTTTGTATTTGTTATTTCTTTCTATTGCTGTTCCCAGAGTTTGTTGGTTCATACCCAAGACTGTCAGATTTCCTGCTCACTTCCTGTCCCCGTCAGTAGGCGTTGGTGGTTCCCTGCTTGTGCCGAAGGGCAGACAGAACCAGTCTGTGTGATCTAATGCCCATTGAGCCACCTGCAAGTCGTTTCGCCCCAGCTACCACAACCTCATGCAGAACCAGAGCTTGAAAGGAGCTGGCTGTGGGCCAGCGTCACTGCTGTGGCTTGCTGCTTCACTTCTCAAACTGACCTCCCTATTGGAAGTGTAAGCCATAATCCATGAAATGCTACATCACAAAGGCCATGTAGTTGAGATCCAGAAGACACCAACAATGTGGGCATCTACAGAATGGCAATAAAAATGCTTCCTTTGTGGTCAAATACACCCTCTTGTCATTAAAAGAAGTGTAAGATATATGTACGCCTGTACTGTGCTTGCAAGTTATTCATATTGTATGGGCCTCAGGCACTTAACACACATACACTTGCGACTATTCTTGTCCTTTTTTATTTAGTTTTGAGTCTTATTAACATTTTAAAGTTATTAATATGTTGGGTGTATGGGTGCCACTCTCCAGTCCAGTGTCAATTAGATTTGAAGTACTGTTGAGGGGAAAGAAGTTTTTTATTGAGAAAAAAATATATATATTAAAAATACAAAACTGAAAGATCATAATTTGATAAGTCTCCACCCCACTGAGTTAATACTTGGTGGAAGCACCTTTGGCAGCAATTACAATTGTGAGTATGTTAGGATAGGTCTCTACCAACTTTGCACACTTAGATTTGGAAATATTTGACCATTCTTCTTTACAAAACTGTTCAAGCTCTGTCAAGTTCCTTGGGGAGCATTGATGGACAGCAATCTTCAAGTCATGCCACAAATTTCCGATTGGATTCAGGTCGGGGCTCTGACTGGGCCACTCAAGGACATTTACCTTTGTGTTCCTTAGCCACTCCAATGTAGCTTTGGCTGTGTGCTTTGAGTCGTTGTCATACTGAAAGGTGAACTTCCGTCCCAGTTTCAGCTTTCTTAATTTTCTGCTTCTTAATAATCATCTTGACCGTGCTCCAAGGGATATTCAAGGCCTTTGATATTTTTTTATACCCATCCCCTGATCTGTGCCTTTCAACAACTTTGTCCCGGAGTTTTTTCGAAAGCACTTTGGTGCTCATGTTTGAGTCTTTGCTTTGAAATGCATTACCCAGCAGAGGGAACCTACAGGAACTGCTGAATTTATTCTGAAATCATGTGAATCACTACAAATTAACGCAGGTGGAGGCCACTTAACTTGGTGTGTGATTTTGAAGGTGATTGGTTACACGTGAGCTCAGTTAGGATTGCTAATACAAGGGGGGTGGACACTTATCCAACCAAGCTATTTCAGTTTTTATTTTTAATTAATTTTCTACAAATTTCTAGAATATTTTTTTTCACGTGGAAGTTGTGGGGTAGGATGTGTAGATAAATGAAAAAAAAAACTATTTTAATGCATTTTAATTCTAAGCTATAAGGCAACAAAAGGTGAACATTTTGAAAGGGGGTGTAGACTTTCTATAGGCACTAATATATATATAAATATCCTGAGTTTCCATCTGAACAAAATAATAATTGTACTTAAGTGGTCCAGGTTCCACCATATATTACCATCAATTACAGGTAAGGGTAATGTTTCTCAATGTGACATTTTTTTTCTGAAAAAAAAAAAATCAACACATACAGCTGTTTTCTGTATTTGATACTCATCTTTTCTCTTGATTGCTTCTGCTCTGAGCCAGTGATGCTAATTATTTAATGATAAGACATTAAATAATGAAGAGGCTGAAGATGTCGACTGGCTGCTTCTTTAGCCTCCTCGTCTTTCTGCAGGGTGTGGAATAAGTGTTCCCATTAAACCATCATTTGGTCGATACAGTTTGCTCACATTGTGAATTAAGTGTTTTGATTATTGTGAATGTCGACTGATGTCTTTCAGATGTCACAACCCTCAGATGCTGTTGCCTTGCTCAGTCACATTGAGCAACTTATAGATGTGTTCTAGGATGTTTGTGAGGTAAGGACTTTCTGGTCCCTTTATGTAGTTCTCATGTAGGCTAATATTCAGGAAAGCCTGGACCAGTCTGCATTCTGATTAGGCCACACTACTAAACTAAACATTTGAAAAGCAGTAACTGAATGAGAATGAGAATAACAGTACATCTCATAGCCTTCCATTCATTTCACTCTTTTGGCCCATGTGCAGTGAGTTTCTTTAGCGTTTCTCTGAGAAATATTCTGACTTTTATAAATGTCATACAATTCATATAATTTCATCTTTCTGAGAGGGCCATTTCAACTATGCCCCTTGGGTTATCACGGGCAGTGGTCCAGCACATCTGTGTGTTGCAGAGCATTATCCTTCTGGGTCACTCCTAGAGAAATAGGCATGCTACTTTGATATATCTCTTAGCCACCCATTTATTTAGCCGATGCTTATTATATGTGACAGGTGTGCAGCATTCTGTGGTGAGAGTTACAGGGCAGTAAAATGTATGAAACTGTACGGTACAAAAGAAATTCAGCCACTATGATACTTTTTACACTATAAAACTGTGGTGCTATAAAGTTTAGATCTTGATACTGACTGATGATACTTTTTACACACCTCTTTTTTTATTTTTTGCAGGTACCTTTCAGCAACTTTCTCTTATACAGTATATGTCCTTCACGACCCATATGCCTCTTCATTTTAAAATAAATAAATAACAACAACTTTTTCATTAGTGAAGTGGGGGCACACAAAAACACGAAACTTAAACCCATGTCTTATCCTCCCACATTCTTCGCTGTGCCTATTCTATTCTTGGAGGCAATATTGATGGAGCAAAAAATGATATTTTTCATAATATGCAAGTGGTAACGTTTAACACGGTCTCAAAGGCAATTGTTAATTAAACATTTACTGAAGCATGAAAGAGAAATCAACATAACTTGAGCAACATCATGACTTTATAAATTCAATTGAGAATCTGGGTGTAACACTAATAGACTGGCTTGACCAGTTTGCACATTCTCCTCTTTAAGCTAATACCTTGCCCTTTAAAAAAGGAACTTGATGTATATCCTTTAACCCTGGCTATATCTCACACTGGTTTTGATTGATCCATATCCTGATTTAATCAACCAGTTATTTCTTAGTTCTCAGATATTCAGTTTGAAACCAGTAGCAACCAACTAACTGTTTAACATAAAAGGAAATATCCCTGATAGCCACAGAACTGAAGCCATGTTATCCGTCTTTTTTTTTTCATAATTGCTTCTAGTTAAGCTCTTTTTTTTGACAGTTTTGGAAGCTGTTACATAAAATATAGTTTTTCAATTAGTATTAGTTATTTATGATTTACATTTTTCAGTTATAATATCTCATTCACATACGTTACTGTGTCTGCCAAGCTCTTCACCATACCACAAACACATCTGCTCTTGAGTTAGCATCTGTCATAATAAACTCTGCCTTATAAGAACTGAACTATCCACTATGCTTTTAGATGTGTTCCTCCCTGAAAGTTAAGTGTGGAAAATGCATGTGGATGGATACACAGGCCTACAGTGTTAAGAAACCACATTGAATTGCTCATTTAACCAAAATACAAGCTGGCTTAACTCAGACCTGATCACTCTTTCCAGAAAATATGAAGAATATCACAACGTGTCATTTGTATATTAGAGAGTGGACTGATTGCATCTTCTGAAAACAAACAAACAAACAAAATAAAACAGATGAGACCTGTCTTATTACTGTATTTGCAGACTAACACAAGTGTCTTACCTACAGTATATACTACAAGATTAGGACAAGAACTGTCAGCTTGTTCTGACATTTTTTTGCAGAAAAATACCACTGCGGAAAGTCTGTAATTATATTTGCTCACAGCACACATAGATAAAATACCATGCTTTTGTGTGTAGGTGGATTTGAACATATAATAAATTCTAATTTTTTAAGTGTAGTTGGGTTCAGCTGTTTTAAATTATAGATGTACAATGCTTCAAATTAGGTAGGTTAATTGAAGTTCAGATGTAAATTATGGAATAAATAAATTTAATTTCTCTTCAATTTTTTTTTTTTTCCAAATCTAATCCCAGGACAATATTTAAGGAATGTTAAAAAAAAAAAACTAACGGAGAAAACAAACAAAGTGCCTCTGAGTAAATAATAAAGTATACTATGGTATTTGTCCAGCTGTTTTATCATTCATGGTCTTTTAATGAGGAAGGTAATATAAGTAGCTGCTGAACATTGTCACATGAATATTATTCTTTATGATGAAAACTGTAAAGTTTGAATGTAATGTAATGTGTCTTTTTTCCTAGGCATGGCTTTTAGAAAAAAACAAATACCTGGGAAATTATTTAGCTAGCAGCTGGGAGGATAATAAGTTTGTGTTTATACAGCAACTGAGCAAATATGAAATTAATCCCACATACTTTTACAATGAAGGTGTCTTGTTTTGCAATCTCTCTCTTTTGCAATCAGTGAATATGATGTCTCATATGATGCTGGCTATCTTAACACATTACACCTGCATTTTATATTGGCCTCAGCTACCTCCTGGACATTAAACAAATTAAATAAAAAAATAAAAAATAAATAAATTAGCCTTTGAAGCCTTTATTGACACCTTGGTTGGTGACCTCTCCAGGTAAATTATATTCTTCACCGCAATCACCAGGTCTTACGCATGATTGCAGCTATACAGTAATTACTGGTATATTCAAGTTAAATAGTATTTGTACTGCACCTGCTGTAAGCGTTGTTGTAAGTGACTCTGCAGTAGATGCATAATTCACACACCCTAGTCTCTGTAAGTCGCTTTGGATAAAGGTGTCTGCAAAATAAACAAATAATAATAATAATTAATTTAATCAGACATAGAGGCAAAACTATAAGAAACCCAAAGCATGGGACACAAACCAGTATAGGATTTTAAGAAACAGCAGACCTTGAGATATTTTATTTGGTTTCTACAAAAAAAAAAGTCACTTGTTTTTACTCAGTATGTTCCATGTTGTATATTCAAACTGTCTTTTGCCACACTGATGTTCCTGATCTTTCAGATCTTGATCAGTTTTACTTTTGTGTACTGTATAAGATCCTTAACTGTAGAGTCAACTTAAAGAAGAGATGCAGAAGTGAGGTTCCATTTCACTTGCACAGTATTTGAGACAAATACAAAAAAGTACTGTACATCCTCAGAATTGGCTGGAGAACATTAATAAACCTGACGAAGACAGGTGCTTTGTCCACAGTATTCTATTCACTCTACAACATGTAGTGTTGACTTAGAAAATTAAGCCTACTAGTGATGCAGCTGTTCTACTGCCCTGTTTTCCAACTAAATAATTGTGTTCATTAAGGTGATAAGGAGCACTAAAAGATGGAAATGACAAGTGACCTTCTAAATAATTTGATCCTCGTTAGCTTGCCATGGAGGCTTAAATGCCATGAGTTATGATGAGTGTGAGTTTTTGATATACATGAAGGTCAAGTCAAACTGGTAAAAATAAAGCTGTATTAAATTTAAAGTCAGCTCTGTTTTAATATTAGGCTTTAAAACACACAGCTGCCACTATGGAAATAAAACTATGATAGATTATGTCTTCATTGTCCTTACTTACACCTACTAGAACTCATAGACATTTTGTTGTTTGCTCAGCCTAGTCATTCTATAACAGTGATTAGATTATTCATAATTGGCATTAGTCCAATAAGGTATTCAACCATAAAAGTCTGTATCTGGGGAACCCAAAACATAACATGTCCACTCCTTGCTTATTACTATCAATTATGTGTTACTGGTAGTTGTACAGTGGCACAAGTATTAATAATTCTAAGCCGTTCTTGCAGATCTATGTTATTTAGAAATGAGAGGGAATTAACAGTGATGGGTGTTGTAAGTAATGCCAAACTTTATGTATTTTGCAAGTAATGTAAAGTCTTTGCTGTCTCCATTTCAGAAACCCACAGGTACCACATATGGTACTAGTATTTGGGTAAGATAAGGGGAGGGGGTGGGGTGGTCAGTACCCATAACAAGTTGTCTTTGCATTCTTACCATTCTAAAACAAATTCAAGAAACTTGCCTGGTTTCTTTTTTTAAATCAGAGCTAAAACAGCATGATTGCCAACTCCGATTCTGTCCTTTTTCCCATTTTGCATAGCTTTGGCAATATTCTATCATGCAAGCCTGCAAAGAAAAGGGAAGCTGACATGTTAATGTGTATACTTTGGAGCCCTAGAGATAATGCTTGCAAAGGTGTTGACAATTTAGCTGTTTTTCTTTTGGAAATAATAGAACCCTTTATGAATACACTATATTCTGAAGTTCTCTGAAAAGAAAATATGTTTTGGGTTTAGTGGAAATATTTTTAAGCAAAATATGTCCTTTGTAACTACTGTATAAGAGGTGAGGGAAAGTTGAGGTTACAGTATTTTAATATGTTTGTTTTTCCTTGTTTCCCCAGTTGTATGTGGAAATATCTGATTAATCATGAAACCAATCAGAAATACAAACTTGGAGTGTACATTTTTGCAAGAGTAGGGGGAAAGAAAATATTGTCCAGCACGTGGGATTTGGCCAGGTCAGATGAACTATGAATTTTTATGTGAATTTGTTGATGATGCTAGGTTTCATACTTTTTGTGGTCTTTCATTCCAGTTTCACTAAATTAAGTCTTGAAAGATGTCTATATGTACTGTCTATTTGGGTGATTAGAAAAAAATATGATGGATTTACCATTTTTATCTGTGATATGACTTATTGTACATATTTTATAAAGGAACACATGCATATGAAAAGGCCTAGCATGTTTCTCTCTATATCACTCTTTCTCGGGAAAACATGAAGGAGCAGCAGTGTGGAGTAGTGGTTAGGGCTCTGGACTCTTGACCAGAGGGTTGTGGGTTCAATCCCCAGTGGGGGACACTGCTGTTGTACCCTTGAGCAAGGTACTTTACCTAGATTGCTCCAGTAAAAACCCAACTGTATAAATGGGTAATTGTATGTAAAAATAATGTGATATCTGTATAATGTGAAATAATGTATAATGTGATATCTTGTAACAATTGTAAGTCGCCCTGGATAAGGGCGTCTGCTAAGAAATAAATAATAATAATAATAATCAATTATAAACATACACATGGTACTCTTGGTAAGGCTTTACATAAAGATTGAACTCTTCTAAAAAAAATAACACAAGTTTGTGCAGTTGAATAACTTTATATTTAAATGTAAACATATTAATTAACACATGATTTTGGACTACACCTGGCATAATAGTCACGTCAATGTAATGTATGTATATGAATAGACAAGTGCTGGAATTCTATATGAGCAATAAAAAGTTATCTGATGAGGTGTCTGCATCAGAGGCCACTCAGATGTTCTATTCAAATACATTTACACATTGTAAAGAGGATAAATGGTGTTTTAATAACTCTGGAATTCAATTCTTCTGCTAATATTAAAATTACACTTATACTGTGCAACTGGAAATCCCTTACGTATCATATAAATGGTGCTACATTTCCCTGCTCCACAGAGAAGAAAAAAAAAGTATTTCCCAAGCAAATAACACGTGCTGGCTATGATTCAGAAAGGTCTATCCTTTTGATCCCTTGTAAAATATTACGTGTATTATGATGTGTTGTGCACCTTCTTCCTTTGGAAATTAAACTTGAGGCTCCTGCCATTTAGTGGCAAAACACAATTTATTTATTTGATTTATTTATTTAAAATTTCTGGGCCACATTCACCAACCACCTGTTCTTTAGTTTCACAATAGGCCTAGAATATAAAGTTGAAATAAAAGACTATATTTTTGCTGGCAGCCTTATGGTCACAGTTTAAATATGTGTATTTGCCAAGAGTGCATAACTGTATAATGGCTGGCATGCATGTACAAGTGTTCATCAGAGGTACTGACAGAGGAATGTTCCTACTCCAAGACATATGTTAAAAGACTTCATATGACAAATGTTTGATCAAGAATAGTGGTAGAACGGTAGAATGTAATATTTACAAGGGGACTGAAATGGGATTCGAGGAAATATTCTGCTCATTGCGCGTCAAATACTCTACAAGTAAGACAGGACAAAATGTAGTTTAATAATGATTTTTTATTCCAGTGAACGCTCATTACTGAGATGACCCGAGCAGCCACTGAGTATAAATTATTCTTATGCTGTTCGGTAAAAGTATTGCCTGATTGTCAAAATAATATACCGTTTTAAAATGTAATGGGTGTAGATTTGCTACTGTATGCTACTTCCCTTGTGCATACCTAAAAAAATTGTACTGAAAAGGAGTCTCAAAGAAAACCTGAACAATATGGTTGAGGTTATCTTGCGATTTAGGGACTGTTAATTATATTTTTGTGAAATGAACTGGGAAAACCTTAATGAAGTTTAAAGAAGGGTGTCTTCATGAAGCAGTAATAATAATGCTTCCTTCAAAACACGTTTATAGTAAGTCTTACATCTATTGGTTTACAAGATACTTAGGAGAGATCAAACCACAAGTACTGTGTGTCAAATAATGTTATTTTAGTACTTCTACATGTAAATAGACTATTGAAGGAAACTCAGAGCAAACCAAGATCTTTAGTAACCTCCGAAATATATATAAAATACAGGGAGACCTGTTCAGCTGATCTAAATACGGCAACTGTTTGGACCATTAAAATAGTGACCTTTGTGTAGCAAGGTTATGATCAACAAAATTCTCACATATGTCTCTTTGTTGTCTTTCTGTCTGTAAAAATGTGTAAAATGCAAAGGAAGGCCCTGTTCTTAAAAATGTAAACGATGGTGCTTGTTTCTCTTTCTTAAAAGTAGTGAAAAAAGGAAATCTTCCTTAGTTTCAAACAGCAGCTTTGAAAATGTGTTAGCAGCGTAATTAAATTCCACATGAACTGAACCCTTTAATTATGTTTTCCTCACAGAGAAGGAATTATAATTTATTTGAAAAGTTTTGAAGTGCTCCCTGTGAATACTATTAAAAGTTTGGGGTAGTTTTACTCTAACCTCATTTATTTGGCATATTAATCACTTCCTCTGAGGAGATTTTGATTTATAGATCCTCCCTTCCCCTATTGCCTGAGTTTTCTGGTATACTACTGAAGATTTAGTAAGACCTATTGAAAGCTGTAATCCCAGGAGGTCTTAGTCTTCTGGCATTTCACATTCCACTGCTGATAGGGCAGAAGGTTGTTCAAACACCTGCTACAATAGTCAATGAAGCACGGTCACATGGGTGTCTGCACGTGGGCGAGTACTAAATACCAATCTGAGGACATATGCTTCTCAAAACAATGTGTAAACTGTCTGACAGGGGCTATGGTGGTCATGATTGAGAAGTAGGCTTTAGAAACAGCATGGTTTGTCCATTACTGTTAAGGCTGCTATGTAAAATGTATTTTTTTTTTTATTTATTTTTGGTTAGATGGTATCAGTACAGAGGTTTCCCAAACTGCCCTGCCAATGTGCTTCTGCTGGCATTAAAAAATTGACAGTTTAGCACTGGCCTGTATTAAATTCATAATGAAGCACTACAACCCCACAGGGTTAAGAGACAATAGAGTTTCCAGATTGTGTAGTTCACTTCTGTGGTTCTCAACAGGACAGTGAGCAGGAGTCAAACTTTTAGGCTACAACATAAGCAATACTATCGGGCATAGGTGCTTTGCAGAAGTGCTAGCATGGGGAGGAAACAATGAGAGGCGAGTCGTTTAACATCCACACACATGGGTGGTTCAAGCTGCATTACTTAAAATAATATGGGTGTTAGTTACGCCATCCAATATTTATCAAAAAAGTGCAAAATGACACTTTTCTGTTTAGATAAATATAAAATAGTCATGGGTGATGGTGGTCAATACATCTAAACAGAAAACTGCTTCGATGTATTCAGTGGTAAAATGTATAGTAATAATAAATTACACAATTATTTGACAAATGTTTTGATAGAACTCTTTCTAATTTTGTAAACCACCAGAACACTTTTCATTTACACCATCAAAGGCCCCAGATTTAAATTACTTTTGATATCTACAAAACTAGAATTTTTTTTTTTTTTAAATGGTCCGACCTAGACATAATAGGATTTATTTCGCACAAAGCCACCATCACTATCCTAGACTGCTGCATGAGGTAATTGCATTGCCTCGAAATCTGGAACATCTACATTTTACATGTTTGTGAAAAGGTAAACAGATGTCTTGACATATGAGATAAGATCTATATCATGGGTATGGGCTTTTGAATGGGTCTGTCAGAACTGCTTCAAGCTTACTGAAACACCAGAGCTGAGTAACTAACAGCATAGACACACTCAAAATATAGTGAAAGAAAATTTAAAAAAACACTGCATTTAAAACATATTATCTAATGTTGCTGCAAAATCTGTTTGAACACCATCACAGTTGTGAATACTTTCTGTGAGTGCAAAAGGGAGGGGTATGTGAGGACAATAACACACACAACAGTTTCGTATTTTGAGTGCAACACACAGTGTATTATTTTTAATTACACACTATTAATAATTACACCAGCTGCGTAAAGCTGGTAGTTTTAGTTTAGTCATTGATGGGCTTGAGATTAGTCCTATGTCTGAAGTAAAAAATCTAGGTGTTAAATTTGACTCTATGTTGTCTTTTGAGGCTCACGTTAGAAATATCTGTAGAGTATCTTTTTTTAATGTCTGAAATATTGCTTGCCTTAGATCATCTTTGTCAATGCTGATGCAGAGAAACTGATACATGCCTTCATTTCATCGAGAATTGACTACTGTAATGCCTTGTTTGCGGGTGTTTCCACTAATGTTCTTAAAAGGTTGCAATACATCAAAATCCTGCAACTCGAGTTCTAACAAGAAAAGAAAGCACGACTATATAACACAAGATTTAGCATCTCTCCACTGGTTACCAGTTAAATATAGAATTGACTTTAAGGTCTTGCTGCTGACCTTCAAGGCCTTGAATAGCCTGGGTACATCAAGGATCTGCTTTGATGCTACATTCCCCAATGCAACTTGCGGCAGCTAAAAATTATCTCCTTTCCATGCCAAGAACAAAATTACAAACTATGAGAGATTGTGCCTTTTGCTCTTTGGCCCCTCGTCTCTGGAACTCCCTTCCAAGGTCTATCAGGGACTCAGAGTCTGTGTCTGTGTTTAAATCGCTCCTCAAGACTCATTTTTATACATTGGCTTATTGCACTGAATAGTTTTTATTGTATTGTTTTATGTATATTTAAGTATTTTTATGTATTTTATGCATTTTTTTCTGTTTCTTGCTGTCTCCATCTCTCCAGTCTCCAGTAATCCTTCCCTTGGATCTACAAGTTTTGGTTGCAGCAAACACAAAAAGACTGCTTAGATCCCTGCACGTCCCACCATTCACTGCACTCCACGACTCCTCCTCCACTCAAGGATCCTCCGCTAGTCCACACAGTTCCCCTTATGTATCTCTGGCCACGCCTCCATCAATCCATCACAGCCAACCACTACTCAGTTCTGCTTGTGACCTAACCCAGATTTGATATTAACGCAACCCGAAACACCTGTGCTTCCGACCTCCCCAAGATGGCCGCCACAACCGAACTCTATGCTTAAGGCATGCTCCACCTGTCGGGAGGCCAGATTTCATTCATTTTACCATTCTTCACCCTGCCACACACCCCCCTCCCTCAGAATGGTGCCGTGGTGACACTTGGCAACCCCCTGCTCCCCCCCACCCCCGCCCCCCTTCTCGAGAAGAAGTCTGCATTAGCATGAACCAATACTAATGGGGGATTTCAACTTCCCCCCATATAAAATGGGAAAACCTGGTGGGGAGCACGACAAATGAAATTGAAATGGTGGAAATGACAAATGACTGCTTCCTAGCGCAATTTGTCAAGGCACCGACTAGAAGGGAGACATGCCTTGATTTAGTCTTTTCAAATAACAAAGTCAGAATAACTAAAACAGAGGTCAGAGAACCATTGGCAAACTCAGACCACAACACAGTCTCATTTGAAGTGATTTTTAAAACCCAAAAAGTAATGACTAAAGCCAAGGTTTACAATTTTAGAAAAACAAACTATGAAGGTATGAAACAGAGACTAACAGAAGTAGATTGGAGTAAAATAGAGAAAACATCCACAGAAAAAGGATGGCTGTTTTTTAAAAATGTAGTACTAGAGGCGCAAAACAATTTCATCCCAAAAGCAGACAAATCTAAATCTAAAACAAAATGGTTTAATAGATCAATTTAAAAAAAATATTCAGCGAAATGGACCAAAAACAAAGTACACAGAAAGAGCACTTGAAACCGCAAGCGCAAGTCAAAAAGGAAGTTTGAAAGGCCAAGCGAGAGATAGAAATGAACATTGCCAAGGAGCCTAAAACCAATTCCAAAAAGTTTTTCCAATTTTATAACAGCAAAAGAACATTCAAGGAGGAAGTAAAATGTCTAAGAGATACAAATGGCAAAATCATAGATGAAGAAAAAAAAATACCAAATATATTAAATTATTACTTTTCACAAGTTTTTACAAAGGAGGATATGGACAACATGCTCCACATGTCGACCTGTTCCTATCCAGTTTTAAATAACTTTAGCATAACAGAGGCAGAAGTGTTAAAGGGACTAGGAGCTCTTAAAATAAACAAATCCCCTGGGCTGGATGAGATACTCCCAACAGTACTCAAAGAAATGAAAGAAGTTATTTACAAACCGCTAACCAAGATCATGCAACAGTCTCTTGACACAAGGGTTGTACTGACCGAATTGCAAATGTAATACCGATCCACAAAAAGGGAGACAAAACCGAACCAGGTAACTACAGACCAATAAGTATGACTTCTATTATATGTAAACTTATGGAAACTATAATAAGATCCAAAATGGAAAATTACCTATATGGTAACAGTATCCTGGGAGACAGTCAGCATGGTTTTAAGAAAGGGAGATTGTGTCTAACTAACCTGCTTGATTTTTTTGAGGATGCAACATCAACAACGGATAATTGCAAAGCATATGACATGGTTGATTTAGATTTCCAGAAAGCTTTTGACAAAGTCCCGCATAAAAGATTAATCCTCAAACTGAATGCAGTAGGGATTCAAGGAAATGCATGCACATGGATTAGGGAGTGGTTAACATGTAGAAAACAGAAAGTACTGATTAGAGGAGAAACCTCAAAATGGAGCAAGGTAACCAGTGGTGTACCACAGGGATCAGTATTAGGTCCTCTGCTAGTCCTAATCTACATTAATGATTTAGATTCTGGTATAGTAAGCAAACTTGTTAAATTTGCAGACGACACAAAAATAGGAGGAGTGGCAAACACTGTTGCAGCAGCAAAGATCATTCCAAATGATCTAGACAGCATTCAGAACTGGGCAGACACATGGCAAATTACATTTAATAGAAAGTGGCTGAAACATGATTAATAGTATCTATTAATCATGACACACTAATGATCCAAAGAGAAACTGCTATAGAAAAAAAATATACAGAACAAATACCATGTTATATTAAATGGTAAGAAAGGTAATATTTTGAAAAAAATAGATTCTATGAAGTAACCATTTAATAAATAGAAATACTGAGATATTGCAGGAAGGGCCTGGTTTGCAGATTGGACACTTGAGGATAGGAGAGAGATAAAGATAGGGCAAGATAGGGAAATCAAAGAGGGAAGATGCAGTTTCTTAAGCAGAAAAGGTACTAGATTTGCAGCAGTAATCAGCAATAAAGTAGAATCACGGAATTTGATAATAGTGAATTGCTACTGTGTAATGTAATAACTATACTTGTTGGTTAGAAATAAAATTACAAAGATAATAAGTTAATTTATTGACAAAACATTTTTGTGAAAGTAAAAGGTTCCACTCTGAATATCACCACGAGTCTCTGCAAATCTTTGACTAAGAAAATAATGGAATGCAAGAGCCAATGAAGAATTGATATTGGTGAAGCATTATTTAAAATGGAGAAAAAAGGTATTAAATACGGTAATACTGTATACCGGTATTTGAAAGATACATCTTTTTTCCACATGGTATTGTTTTTTACTGTATCTTGTAAAGCGGTTTGTGATGGTGGTCCACTATGAAAGGCACTATATAAAATAAATATTGATTGATATATCCTTGAATACTGACATGGACCACTGCCCATGAGGGATGACCTGCTTGTGCCGTAATAAATGCCCCTTAACTACTTTGTATGCTTTTTTTTGCACTAGTATTTTATTAGGAGTTGTAAATGTTAATGCACCTGTAAATGAAGCCTGGAGGATGCTGTTTTTATATCCCATCAGTAGCAGTAGGATGATGGTTTGATATGTGTCCTAATTTTTCATAGGACTTGGTATCTAGGCATAACAGAACTTGTTAACCTACAGGGAGTAGTAGAAAAATGGCACACCTGTTCCTCCTAGCAACGTGTGTATGCAAGTAAACAAATAAATAAAACTTCCTGTGAGGTAACATCACAAGAGTAATGGAAAAGATTGGATCATTTCATGGGATCAGCCATGGCCCTACACTGCAGGGCTATAAATTAAAGATAGAACATGAACTGTATTACACTTTTCACAGAATTAGTTTGCCTAATTAATGAACCTCAGCTGTGATAACTGTGACTTCCAATAAATTGAAAACATGTTATACTAATCTACTGGTATTTAACCGACAGTGTCTGGAAACTTGAATTAATTTAAACACATTATTATTATTATTATTATTATTATTATTATTATTATTATTATAGATAATTTGCTCTTAAGCTTACATAGGCTGCAGTGCAAGTGGATAATTGCCTGGGTTTACACTGCACCTATCCTTACATCAGCCCCTAGATCTTTAAACAGTGCAATAACTTTTAAACAAATATGAACCTGAATTTACATTTTCTTTTCTATTTAGTTATTGTTTCTTTAATAAATGTACTGCCATCCTAGCCATTTCTTTAGTTATCTTATCTAAATTTTCAAATTGACAAAAATTGTATGGAGAATTATTAGTGGCATACCTGATGTTTTGGGTAAGCCTTATTGTGTAAGAAGTCTATGCCTTATACAACTAACCATCTCACTTTGCTAAAAAAAAAACCCCTTAAATTTGAAGGATTAATTAATAAAACTGTCAGATTTCTATTTGTAAAAAGTCTTATAATGCATACTCCTTGAAACTTAATTTTTACTTCTGTATTTTATTTTTTTCTCCAGGGCAGGTTCATTATTATTATTATTATTATTTATTTATTTTTTTACACATTTTGTATCTTAAAATGTGGCATTCCTGTGCTTACAATTACCAGCAACCAGTGTTCTGATGCAAGTTTATCAATGAAATCTACAAACTCCTTAATGCTTTCGCATTGACATATAGGCTATAGATTAGAAATATTTTTAACATGTTATACGAATAACATCACAAGCACTAGGCTTGATAACCCTGAGTATTAAAAACAGATCTGCCGGCTTCATATTCTTTACAGTTAACACACGATTCTCATTGCAAGCAATCCTGATCAGGGGTGCAATTATACTTTATATGACCTGATAGCTACAGACAAAGCTCATTATGGACTTAGAACCTCAAGGCATTTTCCAAAGAGGCAATGGGGTACTGGCAAATTCTTGTGCACTACATTTTGGCATGTTTATAGAAAACTAGAGTGTGTGTAACTGGCAAGAACCCTGGGTTAGCACAGGCCATGTCATTTGGTGGTCCTTCAGTTGCTGATTGCTTTCTCTACGATGATGTCTTTGATTTTAATAAGATCATTGTGTGCACATATGGATATTCCTGGTGGCCTAACCAGTGAACATAATTAAAATAAATGATTGGCGTCACTTTAAAACAAACATCTGTTTTTACTTGGAATGAGAGGACTTAGCTTTTTAACAAAAATAAAATATGTGTAGCTATGGGCATATTTTTCCCCTTTAACACCAGAAAACACCCAAATCAGAGTCTACTGAAATACTACGATAGTAGCTGGTGCAATGACAACAGGAACTGTAGGAACAGCTAATCTTTGGACTAAATCTGGTGCACGTGTCACTATTGTCTAGTCATTGCTTGTAATTTACAATCCATGAACTTATCTTCAGAAAATGTCGCCATGCACATTTTTTAAATGTGATATGGCAATATGAACAAGATATCATTTTTGTGCAAGTGAAAACACAAGAAAAAAAAAAAAAAACATTGCTCTTGAGCTACAGTAATACAGTATCCAAACTAATTTGTTATATGGCTAGTCTTTACAATATTGCTAATTGCCGTTAATGAGTGGAGGAAGGGTTAATAGGTGCCCATCAAAATGCTCTAGTTAAAAAAGAAAGTGCAAAGTGGTCTGTCTTCAGTCACCTGGGAATTTTGCATTTTCCATATTCAATATACAACTATTGCCAACAGTAAAATGTTCCCATTTTATCGTATTGCTGTGTTTGCTTTCTGGTTGTATTTTCCTGGCCTTGTTATGTGACATATAATGCTGAACCCTGCAGGTGAGGCACTTAAAGATATACTGTACAGTTGTATATTTAACTTTTTCTAATTTCTGCTATAACATTTAACAAACAAAACAGAAGCATTAGGTTGGGTCCAATGATCAGATGCCTTTTCTAATCTAGATAAGCTTCATCCAAAAATGTTTTATGGACAGTCTAATGACACATTTCCATCCGTAAAAACAATCTCATCTCGTTCCCGGTGTCAGACTGCTGCTGCTGCTAATTCCATGTGCTCTCTACAATCCAGTCT
>NC_081194.1:67116341-67160800 GCF_902713425.1 Acipenser ruthenus | reverse complement strand
TTTCCTGTCTTGTCTGATTTTGAAGCATCTTGATTTAACACATCAGGATTTAAAAAAAAAAAAAGCCAATTTCTTCTTTGAGGTAAACACATGTTTCAATATAATACAGATGTAATTGTTGAAGCAGTATGTTATGCAAATGTATTCCCAAATCTCTTTATGTATACATCTCATAAATGTGCAGGTGTCTGATCTCTCAAAAAAAAAAAAACATATTTTAGTGCTTAAGACTGGATTCATTTTTCAGACAGAATTTTTTTATTTAATTGTTTACTTTGCTAAAATATGTTTAGAAAAAAAGGTCCATCTTTATTTAATATTACTTTACAGGTTAAGGATTCTCTGTAATGTTTTAGGTGGCCATTTTAAGTCTATGTCAACCAATGCACAATTTGTAAACTTACTGTCAAAACAGTGATTTTTATTGTGATCATTGGATATAAATCCTACGTTGTATGGAATCATCAGGATAATGATGTATTCTGGTTGAAGTTGGTTCAGTTATCTCAAGTAAGTGTGTAAATGAGATAACGTCCTAAAAGGCGGACCCTTAACAATGGCAACAAAACCACACATGGGCCTGAATTTGTACTCTGTAATCAGGCACATCTGCACTCTGACAAAATTCAGCCTGATGTGTGTAGTTGTGTCCGCCTGTTGTAAGATTTCCCAGAAAAACTTCTTTATTGTTTTCCCACCCCCCTAAGCATTCACATTTTTAACAGATTTTTTTTGTAATCTGTTCTTTTCAGTTTCTAATATGAACACCACTTCCAATGAAAGCTCTAGCCGAAATGCAAAATGTAGTGTTTTGTACTTGCTTGTTGCTGGCTGACAGCAGGAACGCTTTAGTTTCCCTACTCCGCCCAGGTTGGTGTTGTTGAGTGAGTTTTAGATTAACGGTAAACTTATGATTCATAAAAATTAAAAAAACGGACGTAATTGTTGGACTATTAGGTTATGCAAATGCATTCACAAACATCTGATTTGTATTAGGATACCACTGACATGGTATACCATAATAGGATACCACTGAGGTGCCTGTTCTAGAAAAAAAAAAAAAAAAATCATTGCCTGGGTCATACTGTAATTAATTGGAATATTTGGAACATTATTTTTTAAACAATGTGTTTTTAAGCATTTTTTATAATTCTTTATTTAACTCCTGTACATTCTTGTTGTTATTTTTTTGGAGCACATAACAAAATACAGCTTTAGCTTTGAATCAGATCATTCCGACAGCAACCGTTAGAGGAAACATTTGCATTTCTGTTGCTTTGCTCACTAATGAATAGTGTAGTGCCTTATCCACGCTTTAGTGTATTGGCAAAAAAGACAAAATCAGCATCAGTTAATTTACTAATAATCATGTATTGGATGTCTGAGTTTTTGTGTGGGTTGTGGGTTCCAATTGTAGTACTTGACAACTGGAATTTGTGTCTTCTGTTACTATTCAGTTCTGTTTTTCAATCAGGATGAAGCCTAAACACACCTGTATTTTCCACTGCAGGCAAAGTGCCTAATCTAGGGCAGCAGTGTGGAGTAGTGGTTAGGGCTCTGGACTCCAGACCGGAGGGTCATGGGTTCAATCCCCAGTGGGGAACACTGCTGTTGTTCCCTTGAGCAAGATACTTTACCTAAAATTGCTCCAGTAAAAACCCAACTGTATAAATGGGTAATTGTATGTAAAAATTAATGTATAAAAAAATAATGTGATATCTTGTAACAATTGTAAGTCGCCCTGGATAAGGGTGTCTGCTAAGAAATAAATAATAATAATAAATAATAATCCAAAATAAATGTTTTTTTTTTTATTATATGATAGCTGTTATTTACTTCATGCTAATATTTGACTCCTCTTTCACCAAGATAAAATGAGATGTTAGTGGTGGGAACCAACCCAGACGTAGCTTTGCTATAATGCATGAGCCTTCAACGCTTTTCCTCCAGGTAATGTGAATTTCCTATTGGCCCGGTGTCAATGGTTGAAGTGTAATGTTGGCTCCAGGGATCAGCCTATTTGCAGCCTCCCTAGCGCCTCAACTGTCTGGAATGTGCTGAGTGGGGCACTTTGCAGGGGTCATCAGATGGGCACCTCCATCTTCAGTGTTTCTTCGACTAGCCCAGACACCTCAGGAAGGCTCAACAGTAATGCTGGCTTCCCCTCCACCCCCCACACAACCCAGCCCAGTTTACTTACCTTAGCCATCCATTCCATCGCATTGATGTTAACTTCCTCCACCACATCTCTTTTGAGGTCCCCAATTGGCCACTTTCCTCCTCAACCAGAGTCAGTTGCTACTTCTCTCTGCCTCCTCAGATAGAGCCTTCAGTATTCCTTGCAATTCCTGTCCACTGAATCCAGTATCTCTGAGAAACTGGGTCTTGGAGTATGGAACGAATCACAGACAACTCACCTCCACTGGATAAACCCGGGCTCCACCCCCGCTATTCCACTTCAGTGGCTAACTCAATATACCAGTTGCTTCCTTTCATATGCCTCATCCACGGAATCCTCCCATGACACTGTTAGCTCCACCAGGAGAACAAGGCATGCTGAGGCTACCAAAGGGCAATCTCGGGTCGAAGGGTAGTTTTTAGCAAAAATAAGGCGCTAGCCAAAATCTGCTTGCATTCTCCAATCTCTAGCAGCCTCCAATTCTCCTAGGCAAATCTTAGTTCTAATAACCTTTCCTGTTGGTTGCTCTCCTGGACGAAGGAATGTCATTCTCTGTGTGCCAGCTATTGCTGATATTGACGGTGAGCTGTTGATTATAGGTATGGCCTGGGCAATTTACCAATATGGCAGGGGTGTCCAGTCACAGTCCTGGAGGGCCATTCCACTCCAGGTTAGAACAGTTACAATTATATAATTAAACTACTTCAGGGTCTGGATGGAGGTATAATTAGTTTAATTAAAACATTTAAACAGGGTTGGAACAAAGACCAGGAGTAGAAGGGCCAACTTTGGCCACCCCTGCACTATGGAAAATCAGACACCATGTGTTTACAATGTAATTGCTTGATGGAAGACCCTTTTACTCTAAAAAATACACTTGTTAAATGATAAATAGAAAATTATTCACAAATAATAATCGTGTCTTTTCTAAAATGAACTGTTTGTGTTCCAAGACCAGAATTAATTAGAATCAGGCTTGCAATTGCTCAGGCTTGTGTTTGTAATTGAAAAAAGGTGGAAATGATGTTTTATAACCATGTTTACTTTCTATTTTCTTTTACTTAAATGTAAGCCAGTTTGGACTGAATTAACATACATTTTTAGGCAAATAAAACTCAACAGGGCTAACATTAAAACTAGCTGGGTTTCAAGATATATATATATTGTAGCGTGCACGGGGGAAGGCAGCAGAAGGGCTGGTAGGTGACGAAATCACACACAGAGACATAAGCCCAATATACGCGAGAGGTCCCGGGTTCGCGCCTGCCCTCCGCCTCTGTGTGGATTGCTTCGCCCTGTGTGATTCGCCTGCCTGCGGGAACCAAGATCGCTACTATATATATAAAAATGTTTTTCAGGTAAGCTATAATAATAATAGGTATGAAGGCACATCCAGCAACTGTTTTAGGCATTAAACAGACTGTAAAGAGGCAACCATTTCTTAAAAAAAAGGAATCATAAGAAACAACGACATCGTAAAAGTAACTGACAACGGTATTCAAATAATGTTTGGTGCTTTGTTGATGCTTTAGGTACTCTTGATGCATTACGAGTCGCCTGCTTTCATTGCTGCGTTTTAAATTGTATTTTCTTGATAACAATTACCAGGTGTTAAAATAAAAATAATTCTCATATGCAGTCCTGTATGCGGATCGCTTGAGATCAATATAATAAATGAGACATAGATCAATTAATAACACCTAACAGTGTAATATAATACAAAACCTATCATTATAAAACCACTCACATTTCATGTGTAATCATTGGTCTTACTTTTCTTTTTTCTGTTTGATATACAATCGTTTTGATTTCGCTTCCTAATTTTTACTTTGCTCATTTGCATAGAAACACGTGAATCTACAAATGCACAACTTTTCTGCAGTGAACTGTGGGATTGTAGTCCTGAGCAAGATTTAAATTTTGTTTACACTCAACAAAGAAATGAATCTCCCAGTATAACATCGGTTAATAATTCAGTCAGACTGATTACCTCTTAAGGTAGAGCTAAGGAAAGGTGACATGTAAGTGAAGAATCAGTAGCATTTGCTAGGTTTGCAATGTGTTTTGTGTGAGTTTATGGCACCACCTGGCATGGATAAAAGGAAATTAACTTCCATTTGACTTTTAAATCACTCAATGTGGAAGTTCATTGCCATTGATTAGTACTCAATTCTAGAGGTGAGGGAAAGGCTCCTTTCTTCTTGTGAAATTAATACACATTTAACAGGCTTAATTTAATACCTGCAAACACAAAACATGTTAAAGAGAATTACTCTGAATTGTCGAGTATCTTCACAGCCACAAAATTCATTAAGGATGATAATCAGGCAGCAGGAGCAGGGGCAGAAGGATTGTGTATAAGTTCCTTGCAGGTGGCATTTACACTGGTTTACTGTTTATGCCCTGTAAAAATAATTACTCCTGTTGATTATTGAGGAGGCATTTTACCCTATTTGCCCCCTCTTGTGTGTGTCACCTTTAATCAGTAAAGCACAGTGAACACTCTGTATGCCCAAAAACAATAAACCCTCACGTCAATGATGCATGTTTCTTTATCTATTAATGACACAACATTCAAAAAGGTGTCACGGGTCTGAATCACCAGAACTCAGTCGACTGTCCGCTCAATTTCCAAATGACTCATCACTAGGCTCTGTGTAATTAGTCATTTGTAAACCACAGATTATTATACATGATTTATGCTTTCCCTGGCATCCCACCACAAGCTATTATCCCAAACCTCAAACTGCCTCCCACATGTCCAAAAGCTATGTCTCACTATTAAAATACAGGTAAAAAAGTACAAGTGTCACGGGCAGTGTGGTGTGATGCACAGCTTTACAGACTGACCCTGCTGGTTTAGACATTCGCTTGGGGGTTATGCATGGTAAATGCATAAAAATAATTTGTAAGTTGAGTATTATTTGTACGTTTTGTTACTGAGCATTAAAACTGTATCTGGAAAAGGAAAGCTTGTAGCTGCCTTTGCCCCCCTCACTAGTGTACATTAAGGGAGAACATGGGCACGTCTAGAAATGTTTCAAAGTGAAATGAGGGTGAAGAGATAGAAGAAACCATGAGATTTCACTTTTTTAGGTAACAGGGAAGCTTACTTCCACTTCAGTTTTCAGGTGGTAGACTCTGTAACGAGATTATATATGTTATTGTCAACCTGAAGCCGACACCGCTATTTCATTTGCTAATATCTATTAAACCAACTGTGATACCAACTTCATATTTTCATTGTTATGGCAAATCTAACAGCATCGTTCACTTTGTCCTGTGACCCAAGATTGTTGTACATTGTGGTCAGGTGATTTTTTGATTCTAGATGATAAAGATCAAGTTCAGTCATGGGTATCCCTCAAGAAAAACCCTTTTGTGGCAATAATTCCACAACTGCCGCTGCACTTCCATAGCCTATTGATTGAGGGATTTCAATGAGATAACAACTCTGCACTGGGTACACAGCTGTTTTCTAGGATTCTTTCAGTCGACTTCCATTACTGGTGTTCGGTATAAGTTAACTGTTTCACTGCCACATTGTTTATGTTTAACCACCGGCGATATTAATGATAAGGCTCTTTTTCGCATATACATTCAATATGTTGTACTGTACATTTGTTATATGTCCAGTGCATTACAAGTTGCTGTACTTTCATCATGCTTTTGCTAAATATCTTCTGTGTGCCCTTGTTAAACTGTTCAGTGGCTTGCTATGTGAGGTTCACATCGATAATCCTGTTTGGACTAGCAGTCAGGTCGTTTCTTGTTAAAATAACACTGGGCCAATGTGCATTAGAACTGCGAGTAGCTTAGTGTTTTGTTATGGTTGTGGTTGATTACATATGAGGCCTTTCTACTTCACAGAGATTTACTTCCAAACAGAAATCTATTAGTGTTGGCAGTGTGCGGCCTACTGTGTATCATACATCAGTGTCTTTTTAACAGTTTCAAAGGCAACACTTACGTTTAATGGTTTCTCGGTGTAATGATACAGAAAAAGTAGTTATACGTTTTTAGTACTTTGTTCCATGAAGCAGTTTTGCCATGTTTGTGCATGTGTATGTTAGCAAGTCACCAACAGCTTAGCAACCATGTTGCTTATTATGCTTGTTTCATGACATCAACGATTTGCAGCCTGTGGTCTGCGCAAAGGATACAAAATTATTTGAAGTGGGATACCACAAGTAAACAAAGGTCTAAGGCCCTGCACACATGTGGTACTCTGCTCCGGATACCACTGCTTGTTTTCTGTTTCCAGCAGGAACCACAGTTGGCAAACCCCACTTACAGATTAATAAGGAGAACTGAAGAGTGATTAACCAATTTTCTGTGCTATTATAGCTGACATTTCAAATAAGCATAATGAAAGAGTATGATTACCAAAATGTATGTGCATGGGAGACCCCACCACATACTCAAAAGCTTCCAACACTTTACATGCGGCATAGCAATGTAAATTAAAAATGAAAAGCATTGCCTTAGCATTAAATGTGAATCATAAACAGAATGAGTATAGCCCAAAACAGCCCATTTCAATTTTAGTTTTAATACGTTTTTTGCTGGGAAAAATGGTAAGAAATTGAAAATTGCATTCGATTAACAGAACTAATGGGTTGCAATGTCAATTTTAATTCAAGTAGAATATTATTGCTTGTTTTTGTACCCTTTTATTCTGCTGCTTCTCACAGAGGCATTCCCGGGGGAGTGCCCCTTTCTTTTTACATTTATGTTATACTGTATCTCTAGGGTGACAGTCCCGGTTTTTCATTAAAGCTCTGGGTGTCCCGACATTTTTCTCAAAGTCTTAAAAAAGTCCAGTGTTTCAGACACTACCTTTTGTCAAAATAATGCAAACAACCGCTTCCTATATAAATGTTTATGGAACCAGCAGTGAAACATTTTTATTTTTCAAAAAGGCACTACTAGGGTAATCAAGAACATTATTTTTATAAAGTGATGAACACAGACAGACATACATGCTTATTCCTCAGTGCACCATGCATTTTCATTTAGTTTATATTCAGTGTGGATCTACAATTATGTGTAATGCAGGAATTTTGTAGCTGTTCAGTTCTGGCGGGATTTAGCCCAAGAAAAATGGCAAAACGTAAATGTATTTTTAACAACATTCTACAGAATGTATTATTATTATTATTATTATTATTATTATTATTATTATTATTATTATTGTTGTTGTTGTTGTAAATAAACTCAATAAAACAATAGCAATACGTATAACACAATATGGCAAGTTAAACTAATTAGCCAGAAATTATACACCCTGGAGTGTACTAAAATTAGCTAGCTTGTATTGTAACGCTTGAAATGTTTTTGCTTACGATTGTAAGTCGCCCTGGATAAGGGCATCTGCTAAGAAATAAATAATAATAAAATAATAATAATAGCTGCTTAAAAAAAAAAAAAAAGATAACACTAAGAGTGAGAGGATGGCTATTTAAAAAACCAGTAAAGAGCCTATATTTAAATGTTTTAATTAGTCTTAGCGATTATTTAACAACGTGTCCCGGTTTTAAGCTTTGAAAATCTGGTCACCTTATGTATCTCCTGCTTTATATTGAAAAAAACTAGGAAAATTGCCAGCTAAAAGAAAGGTGCGCTTGCCTAGGCAGGCTCATTTTTTAACAGCCATTGCTCCCAAGAACACAAAAACTATACAAAAATACAAATAAAATACAAAACAAAAATACATTAAAACCATCATTGAAAGTGACAGTAGTGTACAACTGTATGACTTCCTGTAGTCCTGATACAGTTTGGCAAAAGAGGGACACTATTTGTTAGATGTTACTGACGTTCTGTGTAGCTCTCAAATAGAAATACAAGTACAAAAAGAGCTGTGTACAGTAGATGCAATTCAAAGACTTCAGCTTTTCAAATGATGTATTGTAATAACTGAATTGTAACCTTGTGTGTTATTTGGGGGGGGGGGGCATGGGATAAGGCTCCTCCCCCCATCTCCTTCCTACCAATAACATCTGCTAAACCCCTATTTAAACCCCAAGTCATGTGCTTGCTCTCTGTCTTGCGTATTTGTTTTCCACCATCCTCCCCTCCTCCCCCACTACACTTTCCTCCTCTATTCTGCCGCTCCACCTCTGCAACTGCCGTTCCACCTCTGCAATGGTCTCCCTCTGGGGATAAGTGAAGCTCACTTCTCTAAGCCCCTTTCACACTGGCACTTCTACCCTTCTGGCTACCCGGGTCACAATCCCACGCAGTGTAAAACCACATACCTGGGTCGTACCCATGTTAACCCGGGTCCCAGAGACCCACCTCAGGATGTGGGTTGATGTGCTGTGACCCAGGTTGACAAAATGCATGACGGCCGTACGTAAGCCGATGAAATAACAAACGGCCACGCCTGCGTGAAGGTTTCACTTCCACAGGGAACGTTTTTGTTTATTCTGTTAGCCATATTTGTGTTGCTTGAGTCACACCATAAGCCAGATTGCAGCAGGGATGAAGAAACATTTGATCTAATCTACATTTAGGCCTACGGTTCAATCCAGAGGAGCTTGGATGGAAGCGTCTGTAACCGGAGTATTGATACGCTTATTGTTTACTTGCATCTGTCACCTATGCCACCCTGCTTTATCAAAAGCAATGTGAAATTGCATAACCGACCCGCATGACACCGGGTCCTGACCCAGGTAGGTTCCGACCCAGGTAGAGCATGCCAGAGTGAAAGGGCTTTAGAAGCCCAGCCGCCCGTGGCTTCGTCCACCTCCAGGATGGTTCTCAGCTAGACAAGGGGAACCCCGGGCCAAATCTATCTAACGCTCTGTCGTTTTCCCATTTTCTCACCTCTAGGTTCCCCTTGGGGGAGGTATCGGTTGCTTCCCAGCCTTGGAGACCGAACGGTTCGGTCTCACCTCTGCGAGGGCGGCTCTCCACAAGCCAAGGGGAATCCCTTACTCAGCCCTAAGTCACAAAGCACACCTTTCCAGGAGGCTGTGTGGTCCAGTGGTTAAAGAAAAGGGCTTGTAACCAGGAGGTCCCCGGTTCAAATCCCACCTCAGCCATTGACTCATTGTGTGACCCTGAGCCAGTCACTTAACCTCCTTGTGCTCCGTCTTTCGGGTGAGACGTAGTTGTAAGTGACTCTGCAGCTGATGCATAGTTCACACACCCTAGTCTCTGTAAGTCACCTTGGATAAAGGCTTCTGCTAAATAAACAAATAATTCCTATTATCAATGCTCGAGGTTTCTTTCTTCCCGCAGCTCTCGCTCATGTCCAGTGAATTGATATCGATGTATGCAGTCCACAAATATAGACAACTTTATTCATTGCACTCAATCTTTGTGTGTTTGGTTTTGAGTCAGTTATAATATACAGCTTAATGTACTGGCCTGTATGCTGTGTCACCTTTGTTGGTAATGTATCGTTTTTAGGAACAACATTTCTTCTTTAGTTGTTGCTGCTGTTGTTAGCTAAGACTGATAATAATACAGTAAGTAATAGATTTTGCTGCTATGTATATCGTGACATGGCAATACATTAAGGTGGGAGTCTGTTGTGGTGTCATTATTCCCATATAGCAGCTTTAAAGAAAAGAAAAAAATATCCGATTCTCTCCCTTTCCCTGTCTCACTCTATCTCACCCTTCTCGGTTTCCCTCTGCAGAATCTGCCATAATTAAAATGCCTGTCTCAGTCATTTGTACTAATCTGCTAAATAGACTCTCACATGCCACAGTGGCAGCTTCTTTTGTCACCTTAAGTGGTTAGGAATTCCATAAAGAATGTTGTCTGAGAGCTCAGTGTTCCTGGGGTCTATTGGTTACACTCAATTTCTCTTAAGTCTTCTATGGGCTATTGACAGATGAAAAAGTCACTAGACCTTTGCTTGTGTATACAAGTCAGATAAATAATTAATGTGATTTAATATATAAAAAATATCATTGACCTTTTAAAACACGCTGTTAAGTATATTTTACTCATGAAAAATCTAACTGCCTTTTTTCAAGTTTTCATACAACCACAAAAAATCATTAAATCATATAGAAATATTTAATAATACCGTTTTTAGTTCAAGTTTTACAGTTAAGCTATGTTGAAAATATTTTTGCAGTTATGCTGCTACTGTGTATAAAACTACCTAGGTGTTTTGAGAACTATACCCATGCAGTTTGGAATGTTCTAAATCCAAAAACATTGCAAGATTTTTTCTTTATTAGTTATATAAAAATTAATAAGTCTATGGATTCATGAATTGCTTTTACCTACAAAAATCGTTTTATATTGGGGTGCCAGGTTCAAAACAAGCATACCAAACCAAAACCTAAACAGCAAAATAGAGATTTGCACTGCAGCAAAGATTAAATGTAGAAAGTAGAATCCTTTAACACTCACAAAATTTGCAAGATCTGTCCTGTTTCCTTAAGTTCTGCACTAAAACTATCAGTTACATTTTTTAGATCTAAGATTTATGCTCTGTCAAATGTAGTTTTTTTTTTTTTTTTTTTCAACTTCCCAAAGAACCACTGAGTTTTTAGGGTCTTTATTGTGGTCATCTTAGAAAGCATCATGAGTGAAACTTCTGGGGTTGGATACAGAAATCTTACTCTCACCAGATTTTAGGAATCAATCACTTGTGTGATTTCTGCTTAAGATCTAGCGTCCTTTGACTCTTTTTTTTATGTGGGTTGTATGAAACATTTATGATGCAGAATTTGCCTACAACAAAGAATTTGTTTCTATTACCGTAATCAATCACTTAGTCATTTTATTTCTATTCACCCATGGATTGCCCAACAAATAAGCCAGATATATCCTTTTAAGCAGTTTTCAAAGGTTTGAGGGTTGAGGCACAAGAGGAAGTGTCTGTCTTGCCCTTAACGTTGTTACACTCTGAAGTCATCGATAGAGAATTAAAAGCAAGCCCACAATTTTTGGGGTAAAGGGTCCATCCTAAAACACAGAAGTTTGCCTGTGGTTTGTCAGTAATCTGATACTGATGACCTATTCAATGTAACAAATTGTAATGAATAACCATCCTTTTGCAGGTCTCATACACATCCTGTATTATGGTGAATTAATGTTTGATTTTTTTGGTGTTTTTTCTTTTTTTTAACTTGCAGTTATTGATCCAACATATACATATTTCAGCATTTGTTATCTAAGGGCAACCGAGTGCATTCTGAGGAGATCCTCAATCATTGAGGCTTCTAGAAGTTACTGTCTGCCTATTTATTTATTTAGAATTATTCTTCTAAAGATTAAGATACATATGCAACAGATGGTCCCCACACACATATTTTACAACATCTCTAAATCCCAGAAAACTGATGTTGACTCTCATTTTCAGTAACCACTCCATCTTTTTCCTATGACTCGCATGTTTTCAATGCCTCTGTTTTCCATCATTTGACTGCGATACAAATTAAAAGTGGCAAAAGACAGAAATATGAAGAAAAGTGGTCAGACAATTTTTGCTTCACTAACTTGGGAAAAAAAGAATCTATACAAATTGTAATTTGCTGTAATATCTGCTTTTTCTAATAGGAAAATATGAGACCTACAGTGACAGTAATGTATTTATGTTAGGTAAGGTTTACAGGAATTATTGTGTTAGCTCCTCCATGTGTTTAACCTGTTTTACATGCTAAGCTGTAGGCTTTCCTGGCTCCTAGGCTCCCAAGACCTAGACCTGATTCAAATTAAAATCTCCTGGTAACCCACAGCACCTAAAGACAAACCTTTTTTTTTTTTTATCCCTCACAACCAGTTTATTTTATTCACGAAATAACACGTTTAGAGGCGTCACATACACTTAAATGTTTCACATATTTACTAAAATGCCTGTAACATTAAATTATAAAGTAACACATTGAATGCATTGAAGATGTCTTTTGAGAGCGTTATTAAATAAGACATTAAAAAAAAGTTATTAAATAGATAATTATCATGCTGCAGGTGCATTTGCCAGTGTAGTCCTGAATGAATAACCCTTCTGGGATGAAACAAAAATAACACAGGCTTTCAATATGATGTCTGACCTTTTAACTAGTATAAAGAAAATCCCTCCAGGCAGGGTCAATAGGAGTCTGGGAGTCTGTTACTTCATGTTATGTTTCCCACCATAAGAAAATAATTCCTGTATCTCAGCATGTTATATAACAAATGAAACAGGCAGGACAATCTATACATAGGTGGCACACTGTTAAAAAATATTTAATCAGTAATAAAATCGTAAACATTTTCCAATGCCTCCACTTCCATATGTTGATTTAACAGCTTGTTTTAATACTCAACTGTTTATGTTCGCAAAACACTTGTCAAGACCTTGTTTCTTAATATTTCTGCCAGTATCAACAATTTTGTTCACAGCTTCTGATATATTTAGTTAGTTAATTAACCCTATAATTCATTTAAAGTCTACATTGATATTACTTTCTTTCAGGGACCAAATAGTCCAAAGCACTGCATGGTTTCATCTCCTCAGCTACTATCTTATTACCTCAGTACAGAGTGGGCCAATACTCCATATCTCAAGCAGGACCATTACAAAGTGATCAATTCTGTCTGCAAAATAGAGACCAATTATACAAGGACATTCACAATGTTAATTTTAGAGGTAGTTTTCTGCATTAAACCTTTTTTCTGGTTAATATGTAGATTGATAACACTGTTCAAGGCATGAATTGGCTTCATACAACTTTTTGTGTGCAAGTATTTTGATATTGATCAAAATCTTGAGACAAACTAACCATGTATAGATTGTCTTGAGCATTCTTCCCAACAACCCCTTTTGTACATCAGTGGCCCAGATTGAACCACCATCTGAACATACTGTATAATAAGCCTGGTGATGGTAAGATTTTCACCTCCATAACCTTAAGACACCATTCATTCCATTGCCTTTTACCAAGATTTGCAGCAAGACAGTTTGGCCCATTGCAATACGAGGATGCAGAAATTTGAAATGAAATGAGTATAATATTTGAACGACTGAGATGACGTCAGGGTAGTAAATGTCACAGATGAAATAACTGAAACACCTACTGTACTGCAACACCACAGATTGTTTAAATAAATTGATCCCCTGGTCTAGGGAACATTGATTGAGCACGTGTCAGGGTCTTTTCAGAGCGAATGGTATGTTTCTATCTGTGCTACTGCATCTGTGATAGAACGCAGCTGTAGCTGAATCAGCTGGAACACATAATGTACATGCTGACAACCCTAAAGAGAACACTTTCTTTTCTTTAAAGAAATGGATACCTCATTATATTTATGACCCACAACATGGCTTGTCATTTATTTTTATATGGCCAGGTACAATAGGCTCAGATGATGAAATACAGTATATCTTGTATTTATTTTCCTATTTGGCTTACATTTAAAAAACATGTTAAACACTCCTTCTACTGTAAAGTACATGACAACTTACAGTCAACTGTAAAATTAGCTCTGTATCTGTGAGTCTTGTAATAACAAGGGAACACTGTCTATACACCTCAAATAGTATATCTTCAGAGCGCTGCATTGTGCTGTGTTATACACAGTTGCAATATCTTGAAAACAGGGTTTAATATAACGTATTATTCATGGTTTTTCTTCAAGGATTTATTTATTTTTAATCAAAAAACAAAACAAAACACACATTAAGTATAATTCAATCTGTTCAACAGGGCTGGTGTGACCCTGTGAAATCAGAAGGGAAACAGACATGACTTGCGTATAGCATTTTATTAATGCCTGTTCTCATGCACTTATTGTGTTACTTTTCTTAATTTGGTTTCTAGCTGTGCCCCAGCAGGGAGCCGCTCAAACTTTATGTCAGCAATCTCAGGACTGAAGTCCCAATGCTTTATTCACAAACAGCCTGGAGCAGATGTGTGGCACACGTTATTAACTTAAGTGCTCTGTAGTAAGAAAAAAAAAAAAAATTAATTAGACGAGAGGGTGAAAGAAGGATCAGTCCCATCAATAGCCCTGATATTGGTGAGCTATTTTTTTGTATTTTATTTTTTGCAGGTTTGACCCATATCCAAATTGATTATTGTTGTAAGTGAGACAAGTGACCTAATGTTCTGCCTATTATCCACACATGATCTATAACCTTTTAAAATACTAGTGTGGGAAAACAGCACACTTCAGTGCCTCTTCAGACTTTGGATTCTTAACAGGTGGCAGTCCCTCGCTTAGCAACATTTGTTATAGAGTCGCTTGAGGAGAGTATATGAAATGTCAGGGGGGTACAGTTTCCTACCAGGTATCCAGGGGAATAAGTAAAGAGAATGTAGCAGTCATAATGGGGAGCAAAAAAGACCATTCAAGTAGCTTAAAGAATCAACAGGAGCTGAAGACCAGCTGGGCCAAGGCACAGTCTGTAGCACCACCAATTGGTTAAACTGTAAAAATACATCTGCATTTTAGGAAGCAAGACTGGGCCTGATTCACAAAACTTGAACACAGTGCAATGCATTTAGAGACTGCTGTCTTTCTTGTTTTAGATGAAAAAATATGGTTTGGCATTGTATTTATGAAATCTTTCTCATAAACATAGGAGTACTGTATCAAGTTTTTTTTAACCTCTCTAACATATAATAAAGTTCACAGACAGCCATTAAATAAAGTTAATGAAGTACTTTCTTACTTAATGCTCAGGCACTTGATGCATTGCTATAGTAATCCATGCATTACTTTCCATATAATAAAGCTAATGCTAAAAAAAGATTGCATGCCTTTTAAAAGTGCCGTGCTGGCCCTGCAAGCTGTTTGTAAAGTAGTGGAGATTGAAGAATGGTGTGGGCGCCACATACCGATACATTGCAGCATTAAAACTTTCCACGGCAACAACTGTGGGAACCTGCAACTTGCTATGCGGGATGCCTGGAGCAACCTGAAAGTTGTGAATGGTTTGTAGCCTACTATGGAATAATCTAACCAAGACCATCATATCCAGACATGCTCAATTTACTGGGATTAAAGTCAAAGTACTTAACACAATACGCCTCCTATCAACCTCTCTAAAAGTATACATTTAGAAACAGAGTGATAACCAAGGTTTTCAAATCTATTTTCTTATTTCTTAATAACACTAAGCATAATCTCACTGGTCCCCACTTTTTTGTATGTTGGTTTTTTTTTTACTTGGAAAATGCAGACATTTCAAATAGAATGCTATAGATGAAAAGTTGCTATTGCCTCCTAGTACCATATCATACTTTTTGTAGCTTATCTGCACTCAGACCACTTTACCTTCAGCAAAGTTACTGTACCTGACTCCTTGTCTTAGACACTTGCCTTTCTGATGTTATTGATTGTTTTTAAACTAAAGATTTGTAAATAGTAAACATAGCACAGTGCCAATGCCCTTCTTATGATTTTGGGGACAGTTCAGTTCATTCCTTTATATTTGCTTATTTATCGTTTTGTTAATATACCTGGTGCTGTTGTTAAGTTGCTGAAACAATGACGCTTTTATATATGTCTTTTTTAAATGTATTTATTTAGTACATTATTTGATTAGTTACGCCTATGTTTCTGGGGTGTTTAAGGAATGTTTTTTTCCCCGTCAAGGATGTCTTGCTTTGTAGAGGGTCACCCTGAGGTCAGATTGTTTCTTATCTGCTAGGATGAAACTGCTAAAATGTTACTTTCGGAAAACTCACTAACAATAACATTTTCACACATATTTCATGGCATTATGGGAAAATGCCCTGAAAGATTTTTACAATCCATATTCTTTACCTGTTTTTTTTTTTTCATTTTCGCCCTTCTTGCTTTTGTGGTCAGTTTTATTTTGTCTAACTTTGTGATGCCAAAAGGGTGAAACTGCAATATATATATATATATATATATATATATATATATATATATATATATATATATATATATTATAATTTTTTTTTTAAGGAGACTTTTTCTTGAGGTTAATGGTTACAATGGATTTTCCTGGTCTCTGAAGGATTGTTTCTATGCAATTGAAAACAACCTTGCTGCAGCATTCCTCTGCTTATGATAATACAGCAATACAACTAAACAATATTTGTTGCAAAGTGTGCATAACAAGTAACAAAATGCTCCTGATAGATGCTGGTCTAAGGATTTTGTAAATTCAGCAAAGCGGTTTTCAGGTGGGGAAGCATTAAGCATATTAGGCACCCTCACTACCAGAACATTCGTCAGTCAACACATCCAGTGATCAGCTAGAAAGGGCTTTATATCGTATCTCAATCCATCGTTCCCTGCTGTATGTCAGCCCTCCTCCCCCGTTTTTCCCCTTCGTCTAAGGAGGAGGGCAGCTATCCTGCCCCACTGCCCATGACTTCCCTGCAGTCAGTCTCCCCTCTATCAGCAAACTACATTATGTGCAGGGGTACCTCAAAGAGTCAAAGATGTAATGAAAATATTACCATGTTGTTTAAGCTTTCATAAATATTGTTCTTTCTATTGCATGAGTTTCCTGACTGAAACAGGAAGTACCACGTTCGCCTTTTTTGCTTTACAAATTTACCGTTTCAAACACGTTAATGCAAGAAAGAGGAAAGTGCCCATTAACCTCTTCATATCTCCCTGATTATCAGCGATTCAGTGCCCATTAGCTTCTTCATATCTTCCTGATTATCAGAGATTCTTTTATTTAGCAGGTTATGTATTTTTCACTTAATATGAAAATAGCCAACAATGCAGTTTTCACCCTAGCAGGTAAGGGACGAGATATTGATAATAGCTGGTTGGGGTCACAGCTCCCGAACGCAACGGACTAGGATAGGTCTTAATTTTCAGCTTAGCTGTTCCTAGGAATATTGGTCAGTGTTATAAACTGTGTATAGCTTTGCTCCAAAAAGCATGATCTGGATACATTATGATGTTTCTAAAAGAAAATCTGCTTCTCCTGGTGAACCACTCCAAGTGAAGTTGAGGACAACATGGAGTAAAGCAAAGGTAAAGCAAATGTTCATCTTGTAAACATGCAGGGAGACACACAGCAATATTGGATCTAGTATATTAATGGTTCAGGTAATTCCCTTTCTTTCTTAATATACACGTGTGCACAGTATGTGTGTGTGTGTGTGTGTGTGTGTGTGTGTACATGATTTTTTACCCAAGATTCCAAGATTGGTCTTAATTTAGAGTACGGTTAATAATAGGTTGCTGCCTATTAAGTGCAGTTCTCCCACCACCCCTCTCCACCTATGAGATCAATCCTAAACATTGTGCAGTGGAAAGCACATGAAACTCATGAAAAGGGAAAAGCAGGTTATTAGAGCAAGAAGATTTATTAAAAGGTTTCACAAAAAAATAACAAAGCATGTGGAAAGCCAAAAGTCTAGATATTAGGTTGCAATAAAGTTTTCATGTGGAGATAAGACAAAATGCAGCAGACAAACCAACAACGTCCCAAAGCCAACGTGTTTGAACTACTCAATTCCCCACACCTTATTTCTTTCTTATCCATTTTTTCTCATCCCCTCACTTTCCTTCTGTTACCTACACTAAGCTCTCTTCATCTTACTGTATGTTCAACTTCATTACATTGTCAATTCTTTCTCACATGTGCACTGTACCTACATTTAGTTTTTTGTAGCTGCTCACTTTTACTTGCGATATATAAGGGTGCCTGAAAATAATAATATTTCATTTTAATATGGAGTGTCTGTAAAATGTCTACCTTTTACTGGACTGCCCAGCTCAAAGCACAACATTGCAACAGAACATGTATGTTTAAAAATAATGTGGTTCAGAATGAGTTCTAATGTAGCTGATAACTTTACCTACAACTACCTATTCCCTACATTGTTTGTCAGCTATGCAGTCTTGGTGTTAAAAGTCAGGAAGCTGTTTCAGAATTTCCTGTGTTGACTTCTATTATTGATACTCATTATAAGAAAGATTTATGTTACATTATTATCTAAAGACATACGAAGGAACTCAAGACTTAATAAAGAATCTCTATTTATTTGCATGTTAAGAAAGGCTTTAAAAAACCCAAAATGATTATACTACTTAATTTACAAAAGAAAAACATTATAGATTTGGCACAAAATACTAATCACATAACACCTTTAAAACATTTATGAGATAATAATAAGTGTCCTTTTTGTTCTGAAACATCTTTTCATGGTTTGTATTTGCCCTTCCATTTAGATGGTTGTGTTTAATGGGCTCATCGCTCCTTGCGTTTAGGCAATTCGTCAAAAGATTCCCAAAGGAAAGGAAGTGGAACGTCAAGTTGAAGCTTTTCATCGCGGTATTGGATATATGGCTGAATGTTATTGTTTAGCTCCTTAAGAATCTCCAGAATAGCTTGGTAATAGGCAGAGTATTGTTGAATGATGATGTCAAAGAGTCGCTTAGCTTCTGAGGTCAATTCATCAAGTGACAGATTGCCATATGCCTCTTGCAATTTAAGTTGAGCGTGGTCTCTGTATTCGGTGGCTATGTTTTTGGCAAGAGTAGACCATTCATGAATCTGTGCCTGTGCTTTATTTGACAGCTCTGAAATCGTTTTCATTCCTCTTCCATCTGCATCAGTGAGCAGGTCCTTGGCATAGTTTAAATACTCTGTGCCCTGCTTATCAACCAGCTCTTTCAATTTTTCTGTCAATTGGGTGACATATGCTATGACTTGCTCAATGTATTTGGGTCCAATTTCTTTCACATACTCTGCACAACTCTTCACCAGCTCAATCATCTTCTCTTCAATTTCATAGTATTTAACTGTCCACCCAAGCATATTAGCATCCAAGTACTCTTCCCGGAGTGACTTCACATAACGACTGGTCTTCTCCAGTTCTTCCAAAATGTACTTGAGGCAAGTTTGTGTAAATTCATAGAAGCGAGTTGTAGAATCTTTCACATAATCTAGAGCATATTTAATTTGTGCTGCCAAAGGTGAATTGATGGCATCATTGTACATCCCCTGGACTTGGACTTTAATTTCTTCGAGATTCTTAGTCTTCAGGGCTTTGATCACCTCCTCAACTTGCATAAATGAGGTCTGAAAAAAATCTTTCAATTTCTGAAGACTTTTTTCAAGGTTCACTTTCCGAAGGCTTTTTACTGCTTCTATAACTTCATTCTGGACTTTTCTTAGGTAGTCTTTAATACTATCAAGAACCTCTTTGCCCTGCAGGATTTTGTCAGTGCCAGGGACCTTAATCTCCATATCATTGATATACTTGATCAAAGCATCTGTATATTGCTGCAGGAAATGTTTAACTTCCTGTAGGATCTTGTCAATCATTACAGATGCAGAATCTGCAGCTTTGTTAAAGAGCTCTTGTCCAGTATGCTTCTGATTAAACCCAGGCAACTGGAACTTAGTTACCCTTAAGAATTGAATGGTTGCATCAAGCAGGTCTTTAATATTCTTCTGGTACTCTCTTGTTAGGTCAATAGAGGCATCGTAAAACTTGATGCTCAAGTCCTGAAGGTCAACTTTGGCCATGTTGTCAGCTGCCCTTTTATAGATGTTCTTGGTCTTAACTTTCATTTGTTCGTATTTTGAAGAAGCATATTTAACCATGTTGCGAAGGCCCCTGTCAAGCTCGTCGATCTTCTTGGAGGTTTCTCTATAGACTGTCTCAATGTAGTTCTGAATGTTGTCTTTCAGCATCACAGATAACCTGTTGATGTCTATTCCAAAATGCTGATGGTGGTATTTGTTAATGCAGCTGTACACAGCAGAAGCCATTTTTGGAATTCTTTGGTTCAGGCCTTCCAGCATTAAATAAGGGCCATCACGATTCCAGAAGGCTTCCACATGGAGCTTTTCAGGGTTCTTCACAGACACTACAGCATCTAGTAGGTTTACGTCATTTTCAGGAGAGGACTGTTAAATTAAAAAAATATATATATATATATATTGTAAATATTCCTAAAAACAACTTGGTCAACACTTCAGACTTTCAGATCTCGGAAAGATAAAAGCAGACTGCTTTATAGCAGACCAGTGAATCTAACATACTAATATGCACTGTCTGTGTTAATTTGTATTTACTGTCTTACACTCATGTTATTTAACAGTTATAATAGGGTAGTATATCTGTGATGTTACTTCATTCTGAAAGAGTAAAACATCAATACATAAAAATGTACAGTAATAGAAAATTGAAATCACTACTTACTGGGTAACGGCTGTACAGTTTTCCATGAATAAGTTCAGGGCCTGTTTTTTCCAGAAGAAGGCCGAGGAATCCAGCTGATGGAGAAGAAACTGAAGCAGTGATGATGTCCATGCCCGCAGCATAGCGTATGCTGATATCTGTGAAAGTTGGGCTGGTGATGTCAACATTTAACAAGTGGTGCTTCGGTCTGAAAAACAATTTAAAAAAGAGCATGAATAGATTTATTATAATTCAGGCAGCCATTTAAAAAAAAAAATACTTATATGGAGGAACATGAAGCATTGAGAATAACAAACTCAAAAGTAAAAAGCATAGTTGGTAAAAAAAATCAAATAAAAAATTGCATGTGATATGTTACCAAATAATGTTATTAACATTAAATAGGAAATGTAACAGTTCTATGGCTTTGCATATAGTCTGAATGATACATCTGGGGTTAACTTAAATTTGATCTTTACCTTGGGTCTGGAAGTGCTTGGCGTTTCATTCTGAAAAAAAAAAAAAAAAGAAAAAATGATTAAAGATTCATGGAAAGGCATATTACATGTTTTAAATACTGTTTTGTTTTTATCTCTAAATAGATTATTAGCCTACAGTATAACATACCATCAAACAATCATTTTTATTTTATTTTAAATTTATCTTGGAAAAAGGCCACATGAGCTATAATTAGCTTGTTTACAATGGCGTCCAACAGCAGTAAATCACATTAAACACGGAATACACATTTAAACTCTACACATCATACACATACAGAGGGCTTCTTCAGATAGTGGAAAAACACATTGTTAAATTGACGATGGGAAGTCTCTGATCTAAGTCCCATCGGCAGTGCATTCCAATCTGAAACTGCAGCAAAAGCAAAAAATGTCCTTCCAGTAGCACTTTTTACCATTGGTATTTTAAAATATTTGGTTCCACAAACATCTCGTAAACTGTAATCCTGGATAAACTCCTGGAATAGACTACTCAAATAAACATGCAGTTTGTTAAGCGCCCCTTCAAAAAGAATCTGATTCCAGTGAAAGATCCTTCTATCATCAGGTGACAACAAGTTTAACCTGGAATACAAGGTACAGTGATGTTCTAAAGGAGTACACTGAAGAACAAATCTATAAATCCATGTATCAATCTTCAGTGACTCCTTACTAGCAGTCATATATTTCGTTTATGTGTTTTTCAAATTTAATTATTTTGTATTATTACAAGTAACAATAATACAATTGGAATTATTGTTTTGTATCATTTTCGCTGAACCAAATAACATCTTTTTTTTTTTTTGTTCATTTAAAATCAAATAATTTTGATCAAAACAATCCTGAACTTCAAAAAAGTGATTCTGTAGTGTCGTATTAAATCATGGACATTGTCAGAGCTGTAATAAACCACACTGTCATTCGCATACATATGTACATAACTTTTTCTCCAGACAGTAGGTATTTCATAAATAAAAATAGAAAATAAGTGAGGTCCAAGAATTGACCCCTGAGGGACACCTAAGAATTCAGGCATAACATCCGATTTCTTTCTTTACTGAATAAAATTTGGCTGGATGGTAAATAACAAATCAAATGAAATACAACAATACATTTTACATTTACCTTTGGTTGTTGAGATTATATGCATGGCGCCAATCAATGCTCAGGTCATTGTGGGATAAAGTGCATTTTCCATCAAGTTTGAAAGCTCCATCCTGGTAACTGGTGGTTGCACTTGCTGTATTGAACAAAAATGTTTATTTATGAAATGGGTACAAATTATCTACATGTTCTTCTACAAAACCAGACAAAACATATTATAGGCCTACTGTCTAGCCAATCAATGAATAATATTTTGCACAGTATAAACTCTATTATTAAAACACTACAGCCATGCAAATTGTTTTCCAACTTGAAAATAGTTAATGCAGAATATCTACAGTATATTACTAAACAACATATTATGTATATAATCAAAAAAGAATGTACTATTAATTATTAAATCTTACCTTCCAGGTCATATTCCAGAAACACCATAGTGGAACTGCAGGTGGACTTGACTGAAGAGACCATGGATGAAGTTTTGTTTTCAAGGCTTGTGGTCCATGACATGTTGTATATTGGTGATGCAACTTTAACAGTGGTAGAGAGAGCTCCAAAAACAGGAATAAAAAGTCCAGCTGGGAGGGATACTGATATTTCCGGAATCTCTATTTTTTGCTCTGGAATTGTGATTGTTGGAAGATCAAAATTGGCAATTTGATTTACCACTTTATCCATTTCGAAGACATGGCTGCCAACTGTGAATGTTTTTGGAAGGGTGAATGACGTGATGATAATTTTAAAATCAGGAACAGCTACTGAAAATTGGGGTAGTTTGGATTTCACGGAATTGAGGTACTGAGCAGCAATATCCACTTTGGGAAATTTCACTTTGGGCAAATGAGGAAGAGTCAGATCAAATGAAAGTGAACTGATCTTTTTTGGAATTTTAATCTTCTTAAAGTCAATGGTATATGATGGCACTTGAAGAGTGGTTAAGGGAACTTTGAAAGCTGGTGTTACTATAACTGAAGGGACTGACACTCTTTCTGGGATTTTGAAATTCTCAATTGGAATGTCGATTTCTCGAATTTTGTGTGGAAGGTTTTTTAACCATTTTGGGATCTGCAGAGTTACTTCTGGTATATTGATTGTAATACCATCAGCCAGGACATTTATAGGCAGAGGGAAGAAATAACCATCTTTGTTCTTAGTGTAAACAATGGTAGTAGAACCATTCAGGTATTGCAGCTTGTCTTCACTGGTCGTTAAACCAAACCTCAAGATATTCCAAATGCTCTTCTTATAAATTGGTAGTGTAATGTCATTAAGGAAAGAGACATGTCCCTGCACGGACCCAGTAACATCAAAGCGCACCTCAGAGTCATCATTTGAGACCAGCAACTCATGGGCAAGAATATTTGACATGAATTGTTCTTTGCCATTCCAGCCTACCTTCTGATTTTCAGAGTTAATGTTTACAGCTACGGTATGATGAATGCTGGCTTCCTCAACAAGGCTACTTGGCTGAGAGACCACTAGCTGAAGATCAGCTTTCATACTTGTTGGAACCAGTTCAAGAATTGCTTTGACTGCTTGGTTTCCTTTGGTATTGAAAGAGCTGATGATAACTTCATTGCTTCCAGTATGATTCCACATTGTGTATAGACGGAGTGGGGATGCCTCCAAGGCAAGGTTCTCATTTAGGTCAAAATTCCAGATTTTACTCTTCTTAGAATCTACTTTGGAATTTGCATTGGTCTTTATGGTTGATCGAATGCCATTGGAATTAAGGTAGGTACTTGCTTCATTATTGATTTTTCCAGAAAATGTTTTTGTGGTTAAGAAGATTCCTTCAATATTTCCTTTAGTTGTGGTGTCCAAAGAGAAATATGAGGTCAGTCCTTCTAGGGTAAGAGTATGGTCAACTGTTCCTTTGCCACTGGTATCAATTTGGGGAACTTTGAAATTATATTTAAGATTAATCTTTGAAGCTACATTTGGCTTAGACTTACTATTCCCTTTAAGTTCTTGCTTAAATTCAAGGTTAAGACCTGGCAGTTTCACTTTGGAAGTTGTAGTTACAGAGGCATCTATGAATCTCTTTGTGAGGCTCACTGTACTGTCGTGGGCTCCCTCAACATTTTGGTGGCTTAGGGATAAGGCTGTGGCCAATTTAAGACCTCTCTGCCTTGTCAGGCTTGTTGTGCCATCGAGTTTGAAGTTCAGAACGTTGAATACAGAAGAAGCAGCAGCACTGAAGCGAGCTGTAATGTCAGACTGATTGTATATTCCTGCGTTGGCATTCAGTGTGATCACAGCTGATTTGAATGCAAAATCATATGTTATGTTGCCCATAGCAGGAACCAGGATTGTATCTGGTGTTCGGGGCACTTTAAACTTGGGTATTGTCAACTTCTGGAGGGTGGCAGGTACATTAAGTACAGAGAGTTTCAAGGAGGGAAGGACAAAGTTATAGGATGGCATTGAGAAGCCAATCATTGGTACAGTGAATCCAGGTGTAGTAACTTCCTTGGGTATAACAAAACCGAATGCTGGCAATTCAGCGATGAATGGAGAAACTTCAATGTTTAACACAGGGACTGTGTACCCTGGAATTCGGAATGTTTTTGGCAACTTGTTGACCGCAGTGTCTATTTTGAGGTTTCTATATTGTTCGTTGGCTTTGTTGTAAGAGTTTGTGAGGAGGGTAACTACCTTATCTCTGCCATCCTCAAAGTTCTGATTGAATGATTCAATGACGTAATAATTTATCGTATTGTATACTGGCTCCAAATTTACTGCGTACGAATGCATGTCCTTGTTCTTTTGATACTGAACCTTGAACGTCAAGTCAAAGGACTGCCGGGGTGTCAGTAGGAGATTCTTAAGGCCTGTATCCTGCCATAGGGAAACATCTTTAACTAATCGGGTTTTCATTGAAGTATAAGGGATTTTAATTTCAGGAATTGTAACAGGGGTATTCAAAAACTCAAGGTTTGCTTCACCATTCACTGCCAGATTAACTGAAACATTGTCGTCGTTGTTGCCTAGATTAACATTGTGGGAATATTTGTACTGGTTAAATCTTGCTCCAGCCACCCAGTTAAATAGCTGAACTTTTGAATTTAGGGTCAGTACATAGTTGTTCTGAAGGTCAATTTTACCAGTGAGTTTTAAGGGTAAACTAATCTTTGTATTCCCATTATTACTGACAATTAGAGAAATCTCAAATGGCTTCGCTGAAAAGTCAACTGAATTTGTGATTTTTCCACTAACTCTTCCAATAAGTACTGCATTGTGGGTTGCTCCTAGTTCTATTTTCATATCTGACACTTGAGCCTTACCATTCAGAACCAAAACACTACTTTTAACAAAGGGAGTCTCTGTTTCAGCTCGGATATTAACATTTATGTGATTCAGGATGACAGATTCTAAGTCTATGGTCTGTTTCATTTTCAAAAACTTGCTGCTGGTCTGACCAGTGAATGTAAGTTTTGCAGTATTGAAATTGAGGGTGAACTCAAGATCGCTTTTGTGCGTGCCTTCATCAGAGTAGTCAGGAATTGACCACTTTCCGCTCCCTGTGGTTGAAACAGTCACTGACACAGTTCCCGACTCTAAACGAGTATTAACACTTTGCTCCAGGGTTGTCTGGCTTGATATATCTGCTTCTGGGATGTTTAGGTTGTGATTGTACTTTGTATGCATTGTGACTGAAACTCCGCGCTGTAACGAGACACGCAGGTTATTCACTGCTTCTGCATTGTAAGCTTCAGTCGTGGCCTTTGCGGTTGTTTCTGCAGTTCCCGATACTGATTCGCCTAAGAAAGTTAATGCACTTTTGTGGTCAAGTGAAAAAGCCTTGTGGTTTAACTTAATAGTCTCAGTTAGCTCTAGACTCTTCATTTCAGTTACTTTGAGACGGGCAATGGCATCTAAAGTAAAGGCAAGATAATCTATAGTAGATGTGGCTTCAGAGGTAACACTGGCTGTAATCTCAGGATTCATCTGGCTAGTAGTAGCATTTCTGACTTCAGCTGTTGTTGTCAGTGTGTAGTAAGGAGATTTTATTTTAAACTCACCAGAGAGTTTGCCGAAAGTGGGAACACTCACTTCATGAGGTATGCGTGGCAGATGGAATTCAGGAATCTGAAGATCTGGGAATTCAAAGTTCTTGTTGAAGAGTTTTGGAATTCTGATTTCTGGAAAACTTATTTCTGAAAGCTTTACCTCTGGAAATGTAAGATCAGGCAGGTCAGACAAGTATGCTACTCTCAGTTCTCTGAAATAGACGCCTGGTTCTGGTAATTCAATTTGAACATTTCTGATTCGATCAACTGCTCTAATAATTGCTTTTTTAATTTCCTCAAAATCAATGGTGTATGATGGAATGGTGTAGATATCCAGAACGGTAAACTCTGGAACTGTATACCGGGTTGGAATGTTGATTTTTTGCAACTTTTTCAGGTTAATTTTGACAGATGGGACACGCAGATCTGTTAATGGTACTGTAAACTCCGGTGTTTCAAACTCTGCCTTCTTCAGTGCATTCAGGCTTAACTCAAATGCAGGGATTCTAACTGTGCCGATGATACTTTCAGGAAATGCAACTCCTTCTTCTATAGCTTTCTTTAGCCTGTCAACAGCATTTTTTATGTCATATTGTTCAGCTAGGGTACTGATGTTCTTGCATGCATTGTTCCACTGATCCATCATGAAGTTGACAAATCTACTGTAAAAGTCACTAGCCCGCTGCAAATACAGTTTAACTTCTTTCTGAATGTCCATTGTGCTAATCCTGTTTCTCAGATCCTCAAGATTGTCCTGTATCCTTTTTCTAACTTCAATTAGGGCTGTTGAATCCATTAAGTCTTTGACCCATGTCATCACTTCTGCAAGTCTGGTATTTTTCAATTGTTTCAAATAGGACATAGCTGCAATTTGAACATCTTTTATGTATTGCCTTGCAGACTCAATTTTCTGTGGTATCTCAAGATCTTTGATCTGAGCATTTACATACTTTGTCATATCACCAATTTTTTGGTTTGTTTCATCAACAAATGTATTGTAATCAAAAGATTTGATTTTTTGAAGAAGCATATCAATATACGCATTCAGCTGCTCAATTATTTGCTTGTAGTCTTGTGCTTTCAGTTGCTTAATCACATCATCCAGAGACTGTTGCATTGTATCAACATATGTTTTCACATCAATGCTTTTCAGAACATTTACAGCTGATTGCACAGTTTCTTTAACTTTGTACTGCTGAACAAGCAGTGCAGCTTTATCCATGAGAACCTGTACCTTCTTGTCAATTTCATATTTAACAAGTAATTCTTGCAGCTTTGCATATGCACTGTTGATCTTTTCAGTAACTTCATATTCTTCTATCCAATTCAGAACTACATCTTTGATGGTCTCCATAACTCTGCTTATTTCATTTGTAGGGAAGGAAGTCTTTAGACTATTAATAGCATCTTCAATATTAACTGATTTAATACGGTCTATAAGGTCTTCTGCAATCTTCTGCACATCAAAGCTCTGAATCAGTTCTTTCAGCTTGTCTAATGCTTTTTGGAGCTCTGCTTTTATTTGGTAATTTTCATCAAGATTCTGAAGCCAAGCTGCACCACTGTCTTTCAGTTTGTTTAGATCATACTTTTGAATTATATCCTGCATGATGCTAATGGTGCTCATGGCCGTTCTAGTGATCTCATACCGCTGGTCGATTGTCTTCAGTGTTTTTACAATTTTACTGATCAGTTTCTCGATAGTTTGTTTCCATTCAATCGGGTCATAAGCTTTAAGCTTCATCTCAAGTTTGTTCAGTTGTTCTTGCAGATCAGTTAAAGCTTCTTGATATAATTCTTTAACTCTCTCCAAATATCTCTCCAGGTCTTCTACGGTGACAGTATAATCGTTAGTGAAGGCCATCAACTGTTTTTTAACATTGTTAATTTTGCTTTCCAACTCCAATCTCTTCACATAATCATTCACCTGTTGAGGTAGTCTATCTAGAGAAGCCTTGTATTTGCGCACTAAGTCATTCAGTTTTAGACTTTTTAGATATCTTTGCAGAGACTCTAGAGCGTTTACCATATTAGCTTTTATTTGCTCAATCACTGCAGGCAGGCTTTCTACAAAAGGCAGTTCAATTATATGAAGATCTTTGTTCTTATCATATTTAAGAAAGCCAGAAATGCTAAACTCCTGGGGGTGGCCAGAAACATATCGGGCTGATCTGCCAGAGCTTGCAAAAGTGGGCAATAGATCTGTGAGTATGTGACCAGCAAGCTCAATGCCAATCTTCTCTGCCTTGTTGTAGGCAATTACATCTTGGGTGTAGGTATTTTTGTTTAGCTGAGTTTTAAGCTTCCATGTACTTGACTGCTCAGATGGAGTAACCAGTCCATTTACCTTGTTATCGAGGAGTGTGGAAGCAGGTCCTCCAGTTTCCAGTTGATGGGTTGTTGATCCTCTGTAATCATGTAAGTAAGTAACAGCCAGCGGTTCAGCTTTCATTAGGAATTTGCTATACATCTGCCCGCTGTGGGTTCCATATAAGTTTAGACTTCCATCACCATTGGTAACAGCTTCAACAGAAACCTTGAATGGCTGTACAAGGGTACGGACCACGTTATCAAAGCGGAGGGATTTACAGCTGAGTTTGGTGTCACTATGGAATTTAGAAGAAAGTGCTGCAACCTCCAGTTTGACAGCATTGTCAACCTGTGCTCCCCAAACTCTGCCAGTGGTGCTACACTCCACAGTACTTGCAAGGTCAGCATAATTAATTGTATATGTGTGTTTCAACTCTTGGTCTTTTCCGTACGCTCCTCTCATATTTCCATTCAGGTTGAGTTGGAAAGGTTCAAGCTTAAGTTTGCCCTCATTGATGAAATCAACACCAAGGAACTTGAGATCGTTGTTCAGGCTCAGTGAAATGATGAAAGGTTTCAAGTCAAACTTAAAGTCATGCTTGTAAGAGTTACCTGCACCCAGCAAGTTGTCTGTTTTTGAACTGAAGGCTAGAGACCACAGAGCGATGTTCAAGGTATTTGTGTGCTCTGCCTTGATTTTGTTGTAGGATCCCATCATGTTGTTTGAAAATGCCAGTCCTTCCTTATTTACTTTAAAGTTCAATCGGTTTCTGCTGTTTGCATCCATAATATTGCCCTTATACACACTGTTTAAAGATACTTCAGATGATCCTACTTTGCCATCTACAGTGAGCTCAGCAGTATTTTTGATGTCACTTCCTTTTGTAACAAGACTAAGTGTGGCTCCAGATGCATCAATTTCACCATTAAATACGTTCGAGAATATTATAGCACTGCACTGAAGACTAGTAGTTGCACTGGTGGCCAAGCCATTTGGATTGATTGTTAGGGTAGCCTTGTGGGCTCCACGGCTTTCTGCAACATTGATGGTACCATCAGCATTTAATTCAAGACCTCGACCATTCAGGGAGCCAGAAATAAGAGCAAACACTCTGTTTCTTAAATGCTGAGCTTGAGATTCAACTCTCATTGTTGCCATTTGGCCAGACAGTGCGATTTCAATTTTGTTAAGGGCTGATATACTTTTATGCCTTCCATTAGCATCAGATTTCAGATTCAGCACACCATCCTTGTAGCTTATTTCACCAACATGAACTAACGCACCACTGTGAACGTCAGTGTTTGAAATAACTGATAGTACTTCGTTGACATAAGTGCCGGTTATTCTGTTACTAGCCTCTAGGAAAGATGAATCCAGCTTTGTAGATGATTGTACTCTTCTCTCCAGTTGATCTCTATTAAAACTGTATGTTGTACTGGAAGTGTAATTGCAGTATAGAGGTCCTACTGCCAGATGGCCACCAAGAGTGTCTTCGATTTTATATCCTATACCATTAAACTTACTCTGCCAAGAATTGGACAGAGATGTTTTGACACCAAGAACACTTGAAGCATCAAAGTGATAGTTGGCTCTTGAGCTGAGATCATCAAAGTCAGCATAGTCACTGTAACTAACAGATGCTTCTAGTAAGCTGTGCTGCAGGGATCCATTCACAGAAGTAGTAACCACACCATATGCATCTGAAGTTATTAATCCAGTACCTATAAAGTAACAAATAATACATTAGAAGTTACCTGAAATGTACTATTTGTACACATAATTCCTGCTTCTGCTCCCTTAAATTACTTTACAAATTCAAACAAAGTGATATTTGGACCACTTGCTGCTTACATTAATATGTAGCTAGGTCAGTATTTGTTATTAGTGTCAAATATGGAATTAGCTAATCTACATAAAGTACACCTAATGCATAGAGAATAAAATATAAGATCAATTAATTGTAACTGCAAAACTAAAGGACATGTTAGCTACATGCGTGCAAACTGGTCAAAAAATAACATTTTGCATTTTTAGTAATGTTTATATACCTCAATATTAATGAAAAGATATACTGTTTCATAAATTCTGTTTGCTTCTGTGCAATATTAGCAGAAAAACAATCGGAAAAAAAATATACCTGGTTACACTGATAGTTACTGGCTACCATCACTGAAGTTACACAGATTGTTACCTACACTGAAAGTTACATTATTGTTTTATTTCCTTTTCCGAAAGTATGGTACAGTTTGTGCACTAGAGCAAACAACTTTGAAAGTCCACCTCATAATTATTTATTCCAATAGAATTACAGAGAACATTAATTAAAAACAAAAAAGGAAAAAGGTTACCTTCCACATTGTAAGAGAGGAGGTCAACTGGGGCCTCAGCTTTGACTTGGTATTTGGCGATAAAGCCAATTACAGCCATATTGTCTTGAGTGTTGTTTCCACCAATGAAGGAGGCTGTCCAGTTGTAATAGTTGCTGGTGAGTTTAGTTGACAATTCTGCAACACCAAGGAGTGGAAGACTGATCTCTTGGGTCTTGGGGATAGTGAAGGAAGGAATGCTGAACTCTTTGGAAGGCACGTTGATTCCTACTTCTGGAAAAACCAAGGGGGGCGTGTAGAATGTATTTTGAAGATGCAGCTCTTGTGAAGTTTTTCCTCCCAGTGGAAGGTCGACCTCAAAGGTCAGTTTGTTCTTGTTGAACTGGTACCTGATCAAGCTGTCACTGTAAAAAAACAATAAAATAAAATAAAATAAAATAAATAATCAATCCATCCAAAATATAATTCTCTCTTCAGGTACAAGTGCGCCCCACAAAGTTTACAAAATTATGAACTATTGTCTTACGTTTTCAAGTACAGTTGCTCTGGGATTGAAGGCAAGGTCAGTTCCGGTAGGCTTTGTTTGTTTCTCAGATTTTCAACATATGGAAGATCCTTTGCAACTTTATTCAGCCAAATGTTGCCTGCCTATAAAAAAGAGATTATCAACATAGCAAAAATTCAAGAATTGAAAACATACATAACATATTTGAATCCGAGAAACCAGAGTGTTTATTATGGTACTGGCAACATCTGTATTATTATATTATGATGAACTGTTCAAAGTGGTGAAAGTCAGCTGGAACCACCATCCACCAAGAAAATTGAAATTCTAGCCTTTTTCTGAAACTATGAGTTGCACAGGAGATTTATTTTGGCAACGTCTATATCTATATTCAGAGAGGGGTGCACACAATATAAATAAAAAGTCAGTTGAGGTATGTCTTTTGTTCTCACCTCAATGGATTTGGAGACAATGTGACGGAGTTTCATGTCAGTCTTAGCCACCTTCTGTTCCAGGATGTCATCGGTATACTTCTGTAGAGAGTTCTGATAATGGCTAAAGTCTGGAAGTAGCTTCTTTATATCAGAGTGTATGTCGGACTTCATTTCAAGTTCAGCCTTATTATTATCTAAACAAAATTATTTCAGAGAAGGAACAAAATTAAGGTGAGACAAATCTACACAAAATTAAATAGACAATGATATATATATATATATATATATATATATATATATATATATATATATATAGTAAGGGAGTGTACTATCGTGTAATTGAGAGGCTTTAGGACCCTGGGGTTAGGGTAGGACACTCCATGTTACTGTGACTGAAGGCAATAGGGGGCCATCTTGGTAAAGACCACCTAAATTGAATAATGCACTGACCAATTAAAGATAATGGGAAATGCCGATCAGCTGAGTCTGATCTTGGGGGAGATATAAATGAACCTCAGGTGGGTTACTGGGTGTGGGAGTTTGGAGAAAGACAGGAAGTGGATTGTGAGTTGAAATAGAGCAAATAAAGTATTTAGATTACTGGCAAACAGACTAGCCGCCCGGTTATAGTTAGATTCTTGCAAAAGTATAGGCAGTACTCCCGAAGGGAGTTAGGTTTTTGTTTTGTTTGTTTGTTTTGTGAAGAAAATAAATATACAGGCACCGTCCTGTTTTCATTTCAGAAGTTGTCGGAGTACTTTATTTTTCACATATGACGGGACTGGTAAAGCTGTCCGCATAAAACATTGCAGACCAGTGCCCACTTCATTACAATATATATATTTTAATAAAATACTAATTTATATTTTTTTAAAAAGGCATACATTTTATTATTTTCTGCTTTTTATCTCTGATGAATACAGGCATTTTTATTAATAATAAAAAATATCATACCATATCTAAAGATGACCTGCTGTGCGGAAGATGACTCTGGAATGTTGGCAGTTGCATCAAGCTGCACTGTTAATCCATTGGCAATGTTAACGGTTGCACTGGCTTTACCATCAACATTAATACGTGGGATTGTGAGTTGGACTAAAATCTGTCCCTCTTTCATTCCTTCAAATCTGCAAATAATTATATTTAAGAAATTCAGTTTTCCATCAAAATTGTTCAAGTTCCCTTTATAAATCTGCGCTAAACCCATTGGATTGACAAAAGATAAAATAAATCAATAAAACTTTGGCATTCATCTAGTGTTAAAAATCACTTTGAAGCAAGACATTCTGGCATTCAGAGTTGCCAACTAAAATATACCAAAATCTACTGTATTGGCCAATAGTAAGTAAACCAAATTCTGAATTCAACTGAGAGTGGAGAAAATGTACCTTGCTTTGCCAAGCAGAGTCAGTTCAGGTACATTCTTGTTTGAGACACCAATATTAAGGCCATATGTTTTCTTGCCCTTAAACATGCCTTCATCCTTGACTCCTACATTAATCCCAACTTGAACATCATAATCTGGGATCTCGAGGTCACTGCTAATAGTCATCTTGTTTCTGTTATACTTCATGGTAGCCATGGCTTCAGAACCTTGAGACCCTTTAGAAGAATACAAGTTTTACCATTAATCACAAATGTCAAATACAAGTTTATCAAATCACATTGCTTTACACTATATCTATTGATTCAATCAAAATATAAGTATTCACCAGTCATAATCAACAAACAGATAAAGGAGCTTACCTTCAGCCTTAACAATGAGCTTCACAGTGTCTACTTTGTCACGATCTTCTTTCAGCAGTTCATAAGCAATTGTTGCTGAGTATTCTGTTACCTCTCCTGTAGGCTGGATCTCAAATGCAAATCTAGGGTAATAGGATTTAGAATTATTAGAATTATCATTACATTGCAAAATGAGCCTTTTTTTTAAACAGCTTTTTAAAAGTTTATGGTAGTTGGTGTTTTTTAAAAGTCACTATAAGGATACAGCACTATAATTCAGATGCAATAGTAAGGGTAATAACGTTATTGTGTCATTCATTAATATTGGTTTATAGCACCACAATGGCTAAATAAGTGCTTTAATTTGAATTAATCAAATCTGTAGTTCAGGTCTCCTTGGGTGTATCTGCAGACAAGCAACAGCATTAGACAACTTAGATCAGCTCCATACATTTATCCATTGTCATTTGCTCTTTTGGTATATTTGAGACTTAACTCTTTTTTTTTTAATTAAATAAATCATATTAAGTAATGTGAAGTGAAAGCACTGGCACCTTGACCGTAATAAAGACAAATAGCCATTCCATGTTGTCTCTTTTTTAAGTTCTACCTTTTTAATTTCAGTCTATGAAATGCACTGTATAGTCATACTGCTGATACCAACCTTGTTTCTCCAGTGAGCGGGTAGTACGGAGCAGCATCTGTCATGCTAGCATTAGAGTAGCGTACAGTTGTGCAGTACTGCAGGCCAGGGAACATAGGGTTGCAGGTTACCATGTTAGTCCGGCTCTCAACGATAGGGGGCACAATGTCACTTTGACCGGTGGACAGAGACAGCAATGTGTTGCTAAAATGAAAAAAATGAAAAAAATGCATTAAAACTAAGCTTAGGATTTTGTTCCGAGCCTCGTTCCAGCAAATATTTTTGGAAATATTTGAATCTGAAGGAAGGCACACAGAACTGTTTCATGAAGTTTGCAGATTCACACAGGTAAAATGTATTTTTAATAAAATGTACATACCTGATGCTGAAAAGCTGGGTTGGTCCCTGTGGTGCTGGGATGCTCAGTTTCACCTGCTGTCCCTTTATTGATACTTTGGCATTGACACCAGACTCATGGTAGATGTTGGTATGCATCTGGATTCCATTTGTGGTAAACTCTGGGATTTGGACGCCCATTTGAGTTATAAATTCCACAGCAAGCGATGGTCTAAAAGTCAGTTGTTTCTGTGGGTGAAGTTATAATGTTAAATATTTGATTTTTATAAATAGTTGCCAAAATACAAAGAAAAAAAGAAAATGTAAACACCTCCAACTATTTCTACATCACAATCACTTGTAAATATCAAACAGTTTTAAGATATGACCCAAGGTGATTTGTACATGATACCAAATGTGGAAAGAAACTACGGAGCTGATCGTAAGTTTTATGAAAAGTTAATGATTTGTTTTGTGAAACCAGCCAAGGTGCTGGGCGCTTACATGCTAGGAAAAGTGCAGACATTAAACATTTACCGTCTTTGGATCAATCTTCAGACCTGCCCTGGCTCCTGGAGTGAACACTCCAGAGAGTGAGAACTTCAGGGGTAAACCCGCTCCAGTGGGGAGGGAGAACTCATTGTCCATGAATATGTAGTGAGCAAACAGGTCCATGTCTGTGCCAGATGTTACTGCTTTAACAACCTAAAAGAATTGCACAAAACAAATATTTTTAATTATTTAGTTGGACAAATGTATACAATAGTATACTGAATTATCAGAGCCACAGTAATGTATGACCTAATCTTTCACTTTTATAGACCGTACCTGTTGTTTCATTGTCAGATTAAATATGAATCAGGAAAATCTTTCTCAGTTTCAGTACCTGATTTGGAAGGCCTTGCAGCTCTTTGCCAAAGTTCATGATCATCTCAGCTACTGTCTTGAAATCACTGATTTTCAAGTATCCAAGTTCAGCCCCCAGAATTCTCAGGTAAGCGGTGGCCTCAGGGGAGTCCTGCGATTTTAGGTCCTTCATCAGCTTCTTAGCATTATGAGTGATTTCTTTGATGACATCCTCAGGAATCTGTAGGGTATTAAAAAAATAACAGGTTAGCTAGGGAAATGTGAGGTGACAGTGTACAGAGTAATGCATGGACTGGTCATTTAACATACCTCTCGTTTTGCTCTTCCATCCTTGTTCTGACCAAACCAGTTTTTCAGAACTTCACTCATGCTGTCTGGTAGTTTGTTATTTACCCAATACATGGCCTTCAATGCACTGTCAGGGAAAAAGCCCTTCTCTCCAAACAGGGCATCTAGAGATGGTTCAAAACCATTCCCATCCAAACCAAACTGCAAGAAAAGATGACAAAATATTGTATGATTAAAATAAGGTATTTAAAGAGTGCTTGTTTGAATTACTGGTATACAGATTAGTATCACTGCAAAATAAAATATTATAAATATAGTTATAGTGAGGAATGAGAAGGTTAGCTCAGTGCTTAGAACTGTTTAATTGTGGTTGATCAGTTACTTTTCCAATATTAAACTGTACCAAGACAAAGCAGACAGATGTATATACTTTTTTAATTTATTTTTTTTTACCTCAAACATATCAATGGTGTTTCCAAAGGCTTGTAGTGTGGTCTCCAGCATTGCTTCTCTTGGCATGTAGCCAGTAGAATCAAAAACCATGTTTCCTACCACTGTAGTGGTCAAGGGTTCAAACCCAAATATATTGTCAGGGATGGTGTGCGAAACATGATAGTTTCGTGAGAACTTTCTGAAGTCCATGGCATCTGGCAACTGGTTACCTTTAAGTGCTTCTTCAATTTTTCTCTTCAGCCTGTGGGAAGACACTGAGTTATTATCTTTGCTAAGTGCCAGTTATACAAACATAATTAAGTATAAAAACACAATCCCCTATTTATTCTTGGGGACATTCTAATCATCCTCATATTTAGCGCTCATTCAATATTTATAGACAGACAGATACTGTAGTTTAAAGTGTGAAATCCTGTGTGGATAGAAGCAATATGTGTGTGTGTGCCTTCAGATAGTCCATATAGTTAAAGGATTTGTTTGCTTACTCTTGGACAGAGGGCTCCTCGGATTCCAGAATGTTGGCGATGTGGGAGGCAACAAAGCTCTTGACTTGCCCGTTCTCCTTTAGCAAGGCCTTGGTGACTTTGCTGAGGTCTGATTGGGAGGGATTTTTCATGAGCATCAGGTATGCAGCCACACGCTTCTGAACCTTCCCACTGTTGTCCTGGAAGACCTGAAGAAGTATGCTGCGGACCTGATAGGAATAAAAAAACTGGATATTTGCAAAGTCCCTGCTTTTAAATCACTGAGCACATCAACCATTGCTATTGTCGCCTCAGACAATGCATCTTTTACACTGTTATCTAAAAATGTCATACAGTGAGCGTACCTCATTTGTAATTGTCATCTGCCTGAAAGCCTGAACAGCAGCCTGCTGAACTGCGAGAGAAGCTGATGGCTGCTGCACACACTTCAGGATAGTAGACCTCAGTTTGGGATGTGCGTCCTCCATTGCTTTTCCCATATTGCCAATAGCCTGTAAGTAAACAGCAATTAAAATCATAAGATCATTTTGCTCAACTAGACTATATATTTTTTAGAATGCACTACAGCATCTACAGTCACAGCAAATCAACGTGATAGAGACCTTCAGAGTCAGATAAATGTGATCCTCATTGCCGGAGCAGTCACTTCCCAACAGAGAGGCCATGAACTCAGCCACATCTGTGACTTCAGGGGTTACAAGTTGTTCCATGTTATAGAATCTATAAAGATGAAGCACAATGTTTTTATACATAGATATTTAAACAAAATAAAATAAAAGATAACAATACTACAGTCCTTGTCCCATATACTGTAAGCGCATTTGTTTGAACAGGTACAATACACCCTCACTATAACGCCCTTCATTATAACGAACCTGGCCCCTTGACCCCAAATAAAAAAAAAAAAAAGAGAATCGCACTGTCAACATCCTGGTCTGCATGCACAGGATGTCACCTCTGCAGTGAAGTTTACTCTTTTGTCTTAATAAAAAGCGCATGCTGTGTAACTGCCTCCGAAACGAAAATCATTTTATGTTGCAACAAAGCTGGAAACTATATTGATCATTTGCTTGTTCAGCAACCATGCAGCAAAGCAAAACTGATTAAAGAATAAAAAAAATGGGGAAAAAAAATCTTGAGGATCTGATGAACTTTTCATGTCTACCTTTTCATGTCGGGTTGATTTGGAATAAAAGCTCAGTTTGGGATGCATGTTGGATTAAGATTTGATGCACTTTGAAACGATTCATCAGATTGATTTTAAATCAAAGTTTAGCTTCAATTCGGGATTTTTGCTTTTTTTTTACTGTGTTTTAATTCTTTAACGAAAGCAAAGCCAGAATACTGCATACATGAGATAACTGGTACATGTAATTCTACTTTTATTCACAATATAATCTCATGAATTTATTCCAAAAGTTTATCATTAATTTTGATTGTCCTTTCACAAAAACGAACCCCTCTGATATAAGGAACAAAGGGTGCACTGTACTTAATGTCTGTACTTAATAATGTAAGTCATGTCTCTTGGATTAGACTGACACCTGGTGGTTGATTGATGCAATCACAAACATCTTTATTTATTATATTGTCCCTTAGCTGTGCTTTTATTTTCTTTTTTATATTAATGGTAAAAAGGGTTGTTAATCTCACAAAACTAGAAATTACAGGATTATATATTTGTATACACAGTATATACAACAAGAATTCAGCAAAATAAAATGTGTATCTTTTATATTAGCATCAAAGCTTAGGAAATCAGGTCTCGTTGTTGAAATCTCAAATTTTTATTTTTTAACAAAGAGGTTGGTTAAACTGTATTCAAAACCTGCATCCATGCACTTACTTTCTCACTGTGTGACTGAGGGCGTACAGTGTTGCCCTGCTCTGCTGGTATTGAGCCATGTTGAGTGTCTCACGGACTCGCTTGTTGCAGGGTGAGGGCAGGAGCCCCAGGGAGTAAGTCACTGCATCCACCACAGGTGTGGGGGCTTTGGTGACTCTCAGAACCTGTAGGACAGCGCCAATGCACTCAGGGGTACCGCACTGGGGGAGGGCTTGTAATGTGATAGATCTGGGAACATTGAAAAAATAAAAGAACAACTGGTTGGGAGTTTTTATCAAGCTTTTATCAAGTTGTTATTTTTGACACATTAGAAATTAATATAATTTACAATATTGCAACTGTAAAATATGGGTTAATGCACTTAAGGTCACCCACAATCTTTCTTTTTTTTTTTTTTTTAAATTACAAATGTTTTATACTTTTAACAACAAAAAAATCACCTACTTGTATATCAGTGATATTGGTCCTTATAAATTGATTTACAGTGTAACTTTTTAAAAGGCTTTAAAAAAGCTATTTTTTTAAAATCAAAGTCTAAAGCATTGTTATCAGGATCCGTTAAGTTACTGTACTGTAAGCAGGGTAAACTGTTGAGTAGTACCTTGAGATTCCAGTCATCTCAGGTACCATTTCGCCCAGAGTCTTGTTGTTCAGGCCTCTCAGCTCGGTAACAAGTTTGTGGAAAAGACTGGCTCTTTGCTGGCCCTGCTGGGTCTCAGCCAGACCTTGCAGGTCTCTGAGAGCTTTCAAAATGGCTTCTTTCGTCTGAATGGGGGACTTGTCCTCTGCATAGCCCATAGCAAGAGGCTTTGCAGCAGATTCATCTAAGAAACAAGACAATTGTTTAAGGTGCAGCACAGCATTCAGTTTCAGTCATCCCTTTCTCTTCTACAGCATATCATTTCAAGAAGATTAAAAAAACACAAAGTATACATTTATATAGCACAAAGCCACTGGTGTAGGGCCCTGTCTAGCATTTTAAATACTTGTAGAGATTATACAGGAGGCTTGCAGGCATAACGTATTTTTCATAACCGTAATACACAAAGGGACACTTCTTAATGATCTGTATTCAAGTATCTGTTTTTTTTGGCTTACCTTGATCAAAATATCTGTTGTTGATCTTGCTTACTTCCACAAACTTAAGGGTCTGTTTCACCTGGGACATGATTCCATACTCTTCGCTGAATTTGAAAAAAAAAAAAAAAATAGAAAAAAAACACACATTATATATCTATATATCTATATATATATATATATATATATAACAGTGCATACACAGGCTGGAATTTATTTAAATGTATTGTTGAAGGAGAAAAGGAACAAGTTATTAGAAACAAAACTTACTTGTGTGAGAAAGGCAGGAAGACATGTTTTTCAGTACAGGTAGCGTCAGTCACATGTCTCCTTTTAGTGTCCAGAACATAATTGCAGGACTGGCTGCTGCTGATCAGGTTTGACAGTGGTGTGTTCTGCAACCAGAAAGCACCGTCTCTTATATCTGATGGGTGTCTTTAATGCTTTATATTGCAGGTGCAGGAATTTTTCATTTTCACAAAGCTAAATTAATCTGTATCTTTTCTTGAATTATCATTGACCAAGAAAGACTTTACACATGCACCTTTATAAAAGCTTTCCACAATATTTTTCCTCTGTATTTCTACAGCTTTATTATGCTTTTTCCATACAATGGATTTACCATAGTTTACCCTCGTTTGCCATGCTTTACCATAACTCGGTATTCTTTACAATGCTTACCCATTACCATGCTTTAACTAAGCTTTATTACACTCTGTTATGTTTTTGCTATAGGAAACTTTTATAAAGGTAGAATGTATGTACAGTATATAAAATGACACTGTACTAACTGCTTGCTATTTTAAAAATTAAGATTAATTTAGCGGACTTACCATTCCTGTAATTACAGCTAAGGGGCTGACATAGCCTCTCATTGGATCGAAGCTCTGACATTTGATGAGGTCCCTGGTGACTGTGATGTCAGTGGCACTACTATCTGCTTTTCTGGTATTTACAGTCAGTTCACTGTCACACTTGCCGTAAACAGTATCCTGAAAAACAAAGTACAGAAAGGGAATGTACAACATTGCTCTTTGAGTGAGACTAACAGACAGTTTAATTATGAATATAAATGTCAAAAACAAATGCCTTTTGTTTCTCCCAATTTAGAATTTAGAATTTGTGGGGTGCAAAATTGTTCTTTGGAACTCAAAATCACCAAAACAACTGATTATAAATACATATTATTCAAAGCCATTTGTCATTTACCTTGGTACGTATAGACATAATTAGATTTAGACCATAACTCACTTTGTACAGAGATAACATTTATGTGGCACTCACCATGGGAATGGTCTTTATATTTTTGTCAGATTCCATAGGTGCCATGAGGGCTGTGATGATGCCTCTCTTCACGTTGAGGATGTTTTCTGGCTCACCGCTATCTGGGTATAGGGAGACATGATCTCCACCCTGAATGCTGAATTTCAGAACATTCCTGGACAAAGCAACAAAAAGCAGTTTTAATTTGTAAGCTGATAAAGAACAAGGCAAATAACAGCATTTAACTGCATTTTTATTTATTCATTCAACCAGGAAAAAAAACAAAAAAAACATTGAGACTGAGGCCTCATTTACAAGAGTGTCCTGGCAAGATTACCAGAAACAGACAGCAGCAATTTCACATCCCTAAAAACAACATTGCTCTAAAAGACAATAGCATACATTCAATCTGGGATCAGAAGCATTTACACTTCAATAATTATTGAAACCATTTATTAAAATAAATGTAATCTTAGTCATTGTTCTACATTTAACGAATATATTTGTGTTATTTAGCTGATGCACTGTCATATCCCAGATACTCTGGTCCAGGCTATACCATGCCACCAGGGCACTATAACTAAATACTGATTGGCCAACACAGGACCTTCTCCAAGGCATTTGATAAGTAAGTGCAAAACTAGATAAACCTGTTACACAAAAAATACCCAGTGCAATTGCCTTCTACAGTTCAGCGACATCCAATTTAAAGAAGCCAGTAACTGGCAGTGATGGGTTTCAGGGTGTCATTGTAATACAAATCTGGTTGCTTTGTTTATTCGTCAATCCAGTTTTTTTGTATTGCTCAGCAGGAGGCATGTAAAAATATAAAATAAGGGGAAAATACAGCTCTTAATAACACATTTTCTACTTTGGAGGGTAAAGTTGTTTTTTTTTGCTGTCAAAAAGTTTTTTTGCTATTTTCTTTGAGATAGTTAAAATATACAAATCAAACCTGATCCCAATGTATTTATAACTATCCACCACTTCAAGAGGCTCTGATTGAAGGATTAACTCTTGTTTCAAACTTTTAAATTTAGGTTAAAAAACATTAACATATTTATTTATTTATTTATTTATTTAAACAATAGCTTTAAATTCCAAAATCGTTTTGTACTGTTCTTTTCTGTGATATCAACAACACCAACATCAACCATAATGATACTACTACTACTACTACTACTACTACTAATAATAATAATAATAATAATAATAATAATAATAGTCTTAAGATGGAATGTTTACTGAATGTATTTGTAGCTTCTGTGATGCCACACAATTCAAAACAGCATCAACCTTGAATAACTGGAAAACTGCAAAAGAAAACCACTTTTAACCAAATGTGTTTGTTACAAAAATGCACCTTAAAAAAAAGGTTATTTAGAATGTAAAATAGTTCCAGAAATATCAAAGAGCTGGTAAGAATGCATTTTGAATACAGAAACAAGTTTCCTCTCCATTGTTGTTCTCAATAAGGCTCCCCTGGCCCGAGTGAGTGAACAGCTCTTACTTGGCCATGGCAGCCCTGAACTCATCAGTGTTCGGTGCAAGCCTGTAGATCAGCTGGCCTTCTGGGTCGATGACAGCCACCTCACTCAGTGAGCAATCGCCTGTACGCAGGACAAAGCTGCATGACTGAGGGACTTCCAGCTCAGCCTACAGCAGTACACAAGAAAAAACATATTATTACACATGGTTTTTAATGTTTTCACAGCAGCAATACACTGCACTGTACAGCATACTTCAGATGGGTCTTACCAGCTATATAAAACTGAGTCACAGTTGTTACATCTGCATCGGTATCATCTTAAATGTTTCGATGGGTAGATTTGTAGATTTACTAAGTGGTTGCTTTTGTGCAAAGTGTTTTTGACAGTTATTCATTGTATGTATGATTTTATTATCAGTTTCACAGTTTTCTGCACTTTCAGGCCAGTTGGACTTTCCTCAGTTATTTCAATTTTATATTGGTATTTTAATGAATTTCTTGCTGCTCAACATTCATGTATGTGTATGTTTCATTTAAAAGTTCTGTAATTAATGCTATTTGGAGCATCCCTAAACATAGACATTGCATTGAAACTTACTGTGCAGGTGACTTTGAGGCTGTTCTTTAAGGTTGCAGTACCAGCCACACCATTGAGACTTTCCGCTTCATACCGGTATGTATACTTTTTAAAGTGCTTGAATCTAGATTCTTCTTCTATGAAAAGCACAACAAAGAAAACATGTTGTAATGTAATGTGATTTGAAAATAATAAATAAAAAATGAATTAAATAATTTTTTGTCACAAGAGTGATGACAATGAGGGGTAGATGTACTAAGATGGGTCAGTCGCAGCGCAAACATAACGCAATTTGCATGTTAATGAAGAGAGCCGCAATACACTAATTTAAATATTTGTTGCGTCTTCTTATCGAGATCTCTGGCATTGCGAGAGTCATGCGACATTTTTTTGAATAAATAATGAAAGGCAGTTTAATCCCATCAGATTCTTCACACCCAAATAAAAAATGTGTTTCTATCAAAACTTTTCATAATCATACAGTAGCCCCACGCTAAACCAGACATGTTTGTCCAACATAAGCAGGTGTCGGGTTTAAAAAATACAATAAAATTGCACACACATACATTGATAGTGCTCAATGTATTTTAAAGCTGAAATAACACTAATGTGTTTTGGGTAGGCTAAACATTACATTTATGTAAAAATATAAATCTGTACAGTAGGCTTATACAGTATACAATACAGTAATAAAATCAAATGAACACCTAGCGCACTTTCTTTTTACTTTAGCCTGTAGGCTACCGGTAACACAAAATAAATCATGCTGCTGCGTTGTACACATTGGTATAAATTATTTTAACATTTTTTTTATTATTATTATTATTATTATTAGTATTATTATTAGTATTATTATTAGTATTATTATTATTAACTTGGCCTACTTAGAAGCCTAGGCAATTAACACAAAATAGATCATGGTGCCGCATTGACAAGTTATGATGCTTACAGGAGGACAGTCAATTCTCATTAATACAAATTTCAAGGGACCAGCAACAAATTTTGCATTTTTCCACTAATTCGTATTATCATGAGTAGCCTATAAGCCAAATGTAGTTTGTATTTAAGTTAGTCAGTGGTGAGGTGCTAAACTATACACAATTACAAACCACCTGCACAATAATAGAATAAGTGTGTTTCCTATTCCTATACAGATGCTCAGCATAAGCTTGAGGGGTTAGTGGCACGTGTGCAGTCTATTGCTCCCGTTGGGGAAACCAGAAATGTCACAGAATTTTTTTTTTTAGGCTTGTAAGTACACCCTGCTTTTAGTGAAAAATAGGTACTTGGGTATTCGCCTCAAAAATGCATTGAGCACAACTGGCAAGCGGAATGCGAAATGCCAGCAAACAGCTGCCACAGTACCCTGAAAGGACCCAGAGGCAAGATAATGCAATAGTTTGACCACTGCAGGGATAGCATGGCTTCTCTGGGTGACAGGTGACATCTTTTAAATCAGACAGCAGCTCAAGAATGATGTGGCTGCCGAGCCTGTACCTGTGCTTAATTTGGTCTTCATTAAAATCGAAGAGGTGCTGCAATCACAGCGGCCATGGTTAGGGGATAGTGTTTTTCACACTGCCTAATTACGACTGTTTAAAACCTGTTTTCAAAAGTTCTTAACAAATTGATGCAATTGTAAGTGTCAGCTCTAGTACATCTCATTATAATATTTGAGAACCCTTATTTGCACTCTCCTTCGCATTTTTGCTGATTTATGCAGGAACACCCATAATTACATATTCATCTAAGGCTGAACCACAAAGAAAAACCGCTGCTGCAAAGCATTCCCTAAAAAGTCGCTAACAGCATTGCGCTTGTTTAGAACATTTCACCCTAGACGTTCGACTCGTTTGCAACTGGTTTGCGACTATTGCGACAGCCGCAACACTTTAGCACAGTGTTTCTCAACCCTGGGCCTGGGGACCCACTGTGTCTGCTGGTTTTCATTCCT